>NW_023494789.1:52527736-52595236 GCF_904425465.1 Colossoma macropomum
TGCTTCATTACTGAGAAAGACTGATGAGCTGATTATAAATCTGCACTATAAATACTAACAGACAGTGAACGCAGCTCTCTATCTGAGAGATGTGACTGTGTGAGAGGAATCTGCTGAGTGGTGTTCAGTAAGTGCTGCTTACTGCTCTCCCTCGGCGCTTTGGACGGGCACTGACAGCGTGGTCAGCTGCTCCATGAGAGGAGGAGGCTAAAGGGAGAGTGGATAAGTGTGCTGTGGAGCAGCTGAGCATGGTTCAACAGGCATACCCAGCGTTCGACTGTGCAGGAGGAGCCGGACACTTCCTGAATCTGCAGTGTTTCACTGCCTGAAATGCTGGGCTTGGAGACGGTATGAGTGTAGCTAGGGGGAAGCTGGGGTAGCATACATTAGTGGCACCATCACCAGTGTCGATGGACGCAGTGGACAGTGGATAGAGCGGAAGGCAGCAGAGAGGAGTGCTGTCGCCGCTGTCATCGCTTAATTGGATAATCTTATGGTCATTATGTATTTTGTATTTAATATTTTCCCGCATATCTAAAGTAATCATGGGAGGAGTTGTATGTGTGGTGGGGAGCATTTACTAATATGTACAAACATCATTAAATCAAAATATGTATGTGTGGTCAGTGGCGTGTGGCGTGTGGCTTGTGGTGTGTGGCCTGGGGGGGGGGTGGGTGCATGTACAACCTTGTAATAAGTAAATGTGTGAAAAGTTGAATTTCCTATGTGGAAAATGAACTTTGACTTGGTTTCTCTTGATTTGTTACTGGTCCTTCTTTCTCTCTGGGTGGTATTTAGTTTTTTCTCCTGTTGAATTCTCAGCAAGCAAATTCACAGAGCAAGAGATCATTCCAGGTGGATGTTTAGCAAAAGGGTTTTGCTAAGCAGTTCCTATGCTGTCCCAGGTGGTTACCAGGGTGTTGCTGACCAGTTAGTACAGTATCTCTGAAGCGTATATCTTAGTGACCTAAGAGTTCTGAGCAAACTTTTATTCCTTTAGGAAAAAGTCATATTTAAAAGCTGCTACACAGACAAAAAATTATACTTGCATGGCTGTCGATATATTTGACATAAGCTATTTGTTGTAAAAACTGTATTCGTTTATTTTTAGAATGGTTTGTGTGTTTATATATATGTTTTGCACCATTAACTAACTGGTGGATATATGTTTTGCATCATTAACTAACTGGTGGATAATGAAGTTAGACTGTTTTTCCTCTCTCTGTGGATTTATGTGCCGTTTATTTATTTTCTCCCATTGAATTCTCAGCATGCAAATTCACAGCTCAACAAATCCACACGCAGAACCGCTCCTTTGTCTCCACCAGAAGCTTTAATAGGATCTCTGCTGTGAGACTAACAGGATTCAGTGAATCTTAAGAACAACGCGAGGAGCTGTGAAGCTGGCAGAGTGTCTACAGTAATGGAGGTGGAACTCTAATGTCTGTTACTAATGCCTGGATTCCTCTCACACACTCACCAGTCCTGTTCCACTCTCTCTCCCCCTCTCAGCATCTGCCCTTTCCTTTAAACCAGTATCTCTCGCACACAGTGTTTACTTTAACCAGCATTAACCCTCTGTGGTCTGAGAGCATTCTCTCTCTCAATTTGTTCATCTCTTCTTAATCTCTCCTTTAAAGGCTCTTCATATATCATGATCCTCATATGTTTCATATCTAAATGCTCCGTTATCTTCATCACTACTTTCCAAAACCGCTGCAGCAGCTTCAGCAGCTGTAAACTCTCTGCACGCCGTTTCACATGAGTCTCCGATGTGGACTGAATGAAGAATGAAGGGTTTCCGGCGTGATGGTCAGTCCTTAGTGACTTCCTGAGTGTCCATTGGTCAGTTTCACACAGAACGTAGATGGACACACCAATCCACCAGCGTGTCCCCCGGCGTGTATCTCCACGTGTATCTCAGCCCCTCTTCATAGGCTCATAACTCCGGGTGTGAGTCTCGTATGATCTCGTGATAAGAGCGAGTTTGTGGATCCCAGAGGGTTAAAATTAATAATATACACTAAACACAGCAGTGTTTAAGCCTGGCTATTTGACAGACCCGTGCACAGACATTTTCAGGGGGCTCAAGGGGGAAAAAGGGACAAACTGAACATGAATTAAACATGAATTTCACGTTATATTCCAAACACTCTAATCTTAAGAGAGACGGTGTAATTGTGTTTCAGATGAAACCAAATTTAGTGTAAGTTTTTCCAAAGGCAGCCGAAAACTCTGTTACTATCTGTCCTAGAATTTGAACCCCAGTTCCTAACATACGTTACTCACTGCACTACTTAATGCCTATGCAATAGCTGATCATGAGCCTATTTAAAAACCCGACAGAGTCTTGTTTAAATTCCTGTTGTTATCAATGATGAAAACTTAGTATAGTTATTGAGCCTCATTGACAATAATGGCCTTTATTCATTGAAGTTGCGTATGATCAACACTGACTGTAAAATGAGCAAACACAAATTTCAAGCTTTGTGATTCATCAGTTTCATCTTTGCTGTATCTGTTTGATCAAACTCACATCTGGTAGGATTGTGTGAAGTTGTTAATTATGCTCAGTCTTAAAACTACTGTCAGTGCCATCTATTAATGCTGCATCTATAAACAAATGCTGCATCTATTCCATATTCCATTTAACACTGTGCTTTTGCTTTATACTACTGACTCCGCCCACAAAATAAACAATACTAAACACAGCTAGTGTCAAATACCACAATAATACAGCATTCAAATACGCTATGTCAGGAAAATAATCACGTCACATACATGACACATCTTTCTACTGTCTTAAAAAAAATGACAACATTTTGTTTATTTCATGTTCTATTCTATTCTAGTCCCTGCAGTGGTCATAATTTTAACAATAGGTTTTGTCGGTAGACCTACTGCACCTATGAGCATAGCCATTGGCTCATGGACTGTCAAACACTGCATATTGTAACGAGGCAGAATAACTCAGACGCTCGCGGTTAAAAAAAGTGAGTGAGGCTTTGAGTCGTAATCCAAAAATGTGGTCAAAGAACAGGAAAAGGTCAATCCAACATGGCATGGGCTCAGAAACACTGAAAAAACACTGTCTGTGAAAACAGTTCATCACTGCATCCACAAATGCTAATTAAAACTCTAAAACGTAAAGAAGAAACCAAATATAAACAGGATCTAGAAACGCCACTGCCTTCTCTGGGCCCGAGCTCATTTAAAATGGACTGAGGCGAAGTGGAAAAGTGCCCTCTGGTCCAACAAATCTACATTTGAAATTCTTTTTGGAAATCATGGACACTGTGTCCTCCAGGCTAAAGAGAAGAGGGACCAGCCAGCTTGTTATCAGCACACAGTCCAAAAGCCAGTATTCATGATGGTATAGGGGGGCATTAGTGCACATGGCATGGGTGACTCACACATCTGTGAAGGCGCCATTAATGCTGAACGATATATACATGTTTCGGCAACATATGCTGCCATCCAGATGACGTCTTTTTCAGGGAAGGCCTGATTATTTCAGCAAGACAATGTAAAACCACATTCTGCATGTATTACAGCAGCATTGCTCTGTAAAGAGTCCAGGTGCTAAACTGACCTGCCTGCAGTCCAGACCGGTCACCACTGATAACATTTGGCACATTTTGAAGTGAAAAATGTGAACTGATGAACTGATGAGCAGCTGAAATCCTGTATCAAACAAGAACAGAAAACATTTCATTTTCTAAACTACAGCAGTGTCTCCTCAGTTCACAAACACTTACAGAGTGTTGAAGAAGAGGTGATGAAACACAGTGGTCCCAACTTTTATGGAACGTAATGCTGGCATTCAAAATGGGCATATATTTTACAAAAAACAATAAATTTCTCAGTTCCAACATTTGATATCATGACTTTGAACTGTTGTAAACAAAGCTGTAGTATATATATATATATATATTTTAGTATTCTGATTATATAACTACGTTACCTGTATTCTTATACCACTGAATGTCATTGAGGCAAAGCAGGACATATTCACTATTAGTACCCTTCAAAAGAAACACTTACGGACATGATGTGCTGGTGTCCACACACTTTTGGCCATGTACTGTATTCGCAAGCTAAAACTGCCCGTCCTCCTCGGTGTAATGACATGTTTAAGCTTTCGGTTTAATTTTAATCCTGATGCTTGTTGAAACTGGAGGGTCAGTTGTTGCCGGTGCTCTGTGTGATGCTGCCATCAAAACATAAACAGAAAATAAATGTGAAATGTCTGCGTAAGCCTCTGGAAATCTGACAAATACGCGAGAAAAGCATCTCAGTAATCCTGGCCCTAAGTGCTGCGGATGATTGGCACGGTCTCACGGCCCCTGGTGAAGAGGCTGGAGAACGAGGGGGTGGAGTGAGACCATCACTATCTGTGCTCCTAGTAAACAAACAAGGTTGCACGATTTGGACGTACAATTTGATGATGATGATGATGATGATGATGATGATATAAGAAGCAGTAAATTATTATTAAACAATCGTGTCTCTGACTTAAGGACACGGGAAGGTGTTTAAGTTGGAGGAGATTAAATTTTAAGCAGCACATACGTGATGGTCGGAGGGCTTTGTGCAGTTTGTGTTCGATATGGTTTAATTTCTTTTTCATTAAAAACTGCAAAAAAATACAATTTGTTTTGGGCTACTGTGGTTTTAAGGGCTAATTCAGGAATATAATGTGTAGAAATGTTTACTGAATGAAATGTTTTGCTCGCTGAGGTTGTGCTGAATCTGGGAATGCATAACACTTTATGGTTCTGTCCAAAAAAAAAACAAAAAAACAAGAAGTGAGAGTGCAAAATGCAAAAATGTGTGTAGGTGGAAAGGTCACAACGTAAATAATTAAAGGGTCAAACAAATTGCAAATGATAAAAATCACCCAAACAAAACTACTAAAGCACGCTATTGTGCAAAATAGAAACAGTGATAATCACAGCTACTTACATCAGCACATTTTAGCACACTGTAAACTACACAGTGTCAAAACAATCAGCTTCTAATTAATGAGTTTAAAATATGTTTTAGAACAAAAGTCTGTTCAAAACTATCGTCTCAGACATCAGACAGCGTATTCTACAGAGCCCTGCTGGTAACATCCCGTATAAACATCACTGATTGATTGATTGATTGATGGATGGAACTTCATTGATCCTGAGGGGGAAATTACAGTATTACTGTAATAAGACATATAATTGCAAATAAACTTACATATATTAGGCAGAAATGAATATAGAAATAAAAACAGGCAGAAATTAGACAGAAATAAAAAAAATTAGATAAAGTTAAAGTATTAGAGAGTAGAAATAGAAATATATCTATTTGCACATTTCCGTAGTATATGAGACAGGGTTGTTGTATTTGAATGAGAGCAGGTGTTGGACTAAATGGTTTGAGGTAGTTACAACACTGAGTACAAACAGAACTGGGAATAGCAGCTGTATTTACAGTAAAGTGCGCAGTGAGTGTCATTACAGGAGTGGTTATGATATATAATGCGTGGCCACGCTGTATTAACCTGTGGGAACGACATCCTAATGTGTAGTCATGACTTAGTAAGGCGTGGGAATGACATCATGTCTTATTAAGCTGTGGTAAAGGCTTAATTCTCATTTGCACGCCTTAACAAATAGCGGCTACGCGTTGGGATCTCATTCCCCTGCCTTACTAACTCATGGCCACGACTTAATTATCTCATTTCCACGCCTTACGGGTTAATACAGCGTGGCCGTTCATTATTTTTACTTATACAGGATGTTACCAGCAGGGCTCCGCACAGCACACTGCCTGATGTCTGAGATGAAGGTTTTGAGAAGATTTTAGTTCTAAAACATATTTTAAACTCATCAAATTAGAAGCGCCAACCTAAAAACAGAACTCTACTGATTTTCACACTGTGTGTCTTTATTTATGCGGGATGTCACCAGCAGGGCTCTGTGGTATTCAGAACCAGTTCAAATAACACATTTCTGCCACTCTGTTTGCATCTTAGCCATTTAATTATGTAGGAATTTTGGAAAATGGGTGTAACTCCCCTTTAATAACGTGAGTATGACCTGTAACAGCAGCTTTGCTTTTGCATTTTTATACACGGCAAGAACAAAAAGGTCCATGATATGGGCCCTTTAATGGTTGATTCACCGGGAATTAAAGGAACCATGGTGGTCTCTGAGTTTTGCCCACCTCTACATGCTGCGTACCGCTGACATATTGGCCTGTATTTTCCCACCGAGGAAATCTGGCAACCCCAGAAGCGGCGCTGCGCTGTCTGCATTCATAAATTCATGGACGGAACCATCCGGGCGCTGTACGGCTGTCAGATCACCTGCCTGCGGATGGTTTGATCCAGACGGGATGTCTTTAAAGGGCTGAAGAGCCGCTCCGGATCACTGCGCTGCTGCTGCTCGCTGTCTGTCTGTCGGTCTGTCTGTCTGTCTATTTATTCGCTTTTTTTCTCTCAGAAATTTTCATCGGTGAGTACATCCGTCTCCATTTCTTCGCTTTTCTCTTTGCTCTTCTTCCTCCTCTTCTCCTTTGGGCTGCCACCTTCTTGAATTTGCTTGCCTCGTGTTTTTGTTTTTCCTCTTCCTTCACCCTCCTGGACAGGTGGCGGTCAGGGTCTCTGCTTTCTGCTGGTTTGTTTTGCAGCGAAATCTTTGGGTCTGTTTTTAAATGGAGTAGATTTGCCTTGATTTTCCTTCTTGGTTTCTTCTTGTGACGCTGAATCTGAATGAAGGTTCTGTTTTTTCCTCCTTTTTGAAAGTGGGATCTGTTGTGTACAAGTTTTCTTCTTTTTCTCTGCCTTCTCTTTCGAATTTTCCGTTCCACCTTAAATGGTGCAGCCTCAGGCGCCAGAATGTAACTGCTGCACCATTTAAGGTGGAACGGAAAATTCGACTGAAGTGCTGTGCTCTCCGGCTGTGAGGAGAATATATATATCTCTGAGCTGTGAAGAAGTAAGCATTAATAGAAGTAGATCAGTTAGTGTTAATTAATCAATCAATCAATCAAGTTAATGAGCTTGTTCTGTTTGGACTGTTTTGGTTCTGTTTTATTCTAAAACTACACAGAGAGTTTTACACAGTATTGTTAACATTAACCAGACAGAAAGCACGTTTACTAAAAAGAAACTTCCTTAAATGATTTAATTTTTATTGATTTTACAACAACCTAAAGCTCCCTGAATGACACTCAGCTCACAACAAAGAATATAAATCACTGTTTTATGGCTGTTATATCACCGATGCTGGATTATGTAAAAATATACTCCTGAAATTCAGATCCTGCAGTTCTGAGTCATGTTATTAAAGGGGAATTACACCAATTTTTCTAAATTCCTGCATAATTAAGCGTTTTAGATGTAAACAGAGCGGTTCAGAGTGGTTTGGTGTGAAACGCTCTGTTCTAGATAAACTTACTGAGTCAGAACTGTTCACAGTGGTGGTGATAGGAACCAGACGTCCACCTCTAAAAGCTCCCTCACAGAAAGTTCCTACATGAAATGGTTATGAATTCACTGCCTGATGACTGAGACACTGTTTTATGATCGTTTAGAGAACTTAAACTCCATTCATGGTGGAGGGATACATGCAGGGCGCTGTGAGGCAAAATAGTCCCCAAAGAAAACTTATTATTTCAGATTTTCCACTATTTTCCATCATCAACATTCCATATAAACTCAGAAGACTCGTGTAGGTTCACTGGTGGTTCTGGATAGTAAATAAAATGTCTATATCTGTGTTGTAGTCATGGCGACCCCTGGTTCCCATCACCACCACTGTAAAGACATCTGAACCATTTCACACCAAACCACTCTGAATCTCTCTGTTTACACCTCACACACTGAACTATTAATGCAAGTGGATTATGTTATATCTAATCTCCATACAAATATCTACTAAAAATGAATACAAATGGCTGTTGTGACTGAAAAATAAATGTGACTCTCTTACTTTTGCACAGTACTGTATTTTACATTAAAAAAAGCAGTTTAGTTCTCAGCCATTTACTGTAATTTTACAGGGACACTGCTGTAATTACTATTTACAGTGTAATACTACACAGCACAGCAGTCAATTATAGATATTTGATTGCAGTAATGATATACTAGCAGCTGAATTCTCAGCCATATACTGTAAATTTACAGAAACGTTACTGTTAATGAATATTAATGAAGGGAAATACTGTATATTGTTGGATTTACAGCCATTTATAGCGTTTGATGTAAACAGTATGATCATGATATTAATTTAAAAAAGCATGTTATACACAAAGCATAACATTATTGCAGTTACATGTATTTCTGCCCGTTTTTGAGGCTCCAGAGTCTGTTTTAACAAAACAATGTGGGGTAAACTTGTTAACTAAAACACAAAACGCGTGAGATTCATCGTAAAATCTTCTCAGATGAGAAGTCTGACCACACTGTAAACATGGTTTGTCTATTTAACCTAAAAAAATTATATTTAATGTGGTAAATGAGTAAATGAACTAGTTTTATTCATCCTAAATAAATACTTTGAGTGAACGATTCTTTCAGTCTAGTATTTTCTGAGCTGAATTAAACTAGTTCTGCTGCTTGTTACCACATGAAGTCACTTTTTTAGGTTGAACTGACAAACCTTTTATTTTTTTTTTTTTTACAGTGCAGTGACTCCAGGGATGCACCTTTTAAGGATTATAGTAGGACTTCTGCTGTAGATGGACAGCAGTTTTTACAGCACACCTGCTTTATTTGCATATATTTTGCATACTGTGCATGTGCAGATCTAAAGTGTTCATATATTTTGCAAGTGCAGCATATAAATGTATTCAAATCACTAGTTTAGTGAGTGATCAGTGTCACTACTTTGCTTTTATCTTTAGTTTATGGTACATTCAGTATTGTCCCCATTGGAATGAACTCACTGCAGGTTTTTAAGCACTTTCTTAACCCATTAATGTCCATATGTGAAATGTTAAATAGCTTTTGCTGCACAAATCTGAAGAAATATTTCAGTGTAATCAAAGCATATGGGGTAAAAATAGGAAGGAAATCTGCTTTTAGGCGTTCAGAGAAGGCGCAGTGATTTGTGGGAGCTGAAAAATACACACATCAGCCGCTTGTTTCTACATTCAGTGTCCACTTTATCAGCTCCACTGACCGTATAGTTTCACTCTGTAGTTCTACAGTTACAGACTGTAGTCCATCTGTTTCTCTGCATACTTGGTTAGCATATCACTGTTGTCAGAAGAAAACCTCATATCTCCATTTTTGTCATTTTTCGGTTTTTGTCATAATTTGAAAATGGTTTCTCTTTACATTGTGCGTAAAATTTATGATGAATGGACCAAAAGAAATGACCCGAAACGACTTGGAAAAAGTCTGGTTCCGTTGATTACATTAACAGTAGTTTTTTCGTTCTCCTGTAAAGTTACTGTTTTGGAGACGAGGTTTTCGTCCGACAGCAGTGAAGTATTTGCTGAACAGTTAGCTTTGTTTAGCACTTAATAGCAGTTTTGACTGGAAATGAAGTAGTGTTTACTGACTTTTGCTCTTTTTTACTGTATATTCTTGGGTTTTACTATGTGACACTGCTTGTGATCTAAGCCTGGCAGTGTGTTGTGCAGTCGTGTGCAAAAGTTTGTGCACCCCCGGTCAAATTCCATGTTGTTGTTGTGAAAATAAATTACACATCCTCTACTGAGAACACACTACTGCACCCTTTAATACACAGTGACTATTTATGTACTGAATTTAACATGTTAGTTAAATAATAGGACACAACATATGGCCCATGGCACATTTTATATGATTTATGTTTTATTTTATGTAGCTCTATTGAATGACGCAACGGATGTAACTTGAAGAAAAACACTTCAGGGTAAAATACCAAACCACCAAATCAGTATGTGCGTCAGCTCATGTCTGAATGGTCATTTCTGTGAGGAATACAGTGAGCAGTGGACTGTGTGTGTTAAAGATCATTAACTATAATTCATATTTCTGTAGTGTTCTTATTGGGCAGTAAGTGTGGATATAAAGAAAGACGTCCTGCATTCCTCTGTTTAAAACTCGCTGAAGCTCTTTGATTAATAATGTAGTCTGTGTGTTTACAGAGCGCTGCTCTGTTCTGCCCTCTCGTCCTGCTGAGAGCTCTCCATAGTTTGTTTGTGCTGTTTATGGTGTTTATAAGAGCACTAGAGCAAAGTAAACACGAGGAGCTGAACTCTCTCTCTGATATTTAAGAGCATTGTTGCCGGAAGGTTTTCACTTGTGATTTATTGTTTATGTATCTGTATTGCTTTGTTTTCTGACTGCAGTCTGTGTAGCAGATCAGCTCGTACAGAATATCCAGATCAGCTTCGGGGCCTGAAGATATGTTTGAGTTATTTGTAAAGTTGCACTGCGCAGACATCATCTGATTAAATGCTGATCATACAAACATATCGAATTGGCAGACTGAGAGTGGCTGTAATGCAATCTGAAAAGAGGAAACTCATCATCGGCTTGTGGGAACTGTGGAAACAGTTAGGCTTGTGTGTATTGTATTCATTTATAATATTAATGGGGGTGTAATGATACATAACTCAATTTGATTTGATACAATGCCTCAATATGATACACAGACCATTCTCACACTTCAGCGTTCGTTAATGCGGAGGTGTAAATTAGAGCAGTAGTTTATGAGAGGCTGTGTTACTGTGATTTTGTCATGATGAAGGGCATTTTAGGCTCGACGAAGTGAAGTAAAACCTGCTTCCCTGTATTAAAGTCACTGTAACGCACGGCCTCAAGTGACTTAGTGCCAACATAAACTATGATAAACACACAGTTGTTCAGAAAATAATTTGTTATTTAATCAAATCAATAAAACTCATCATAAACAAGGAGGAAATGTAGTTCCTTTAGAGTATGGTATCATTGCCAAGTAACCATGAACTGCTAAATGAGGAGAAGACCATTTGGTTGCCCATCACTTCATTTCATGAACTTTTAAACCTTCTGATGTGTAACAATGAACATATATCATCACAGCACTGTTTACTGCAGAAACCTTCGCTTTATAAGACCTTTTTAGTCACCAGATCACCACCATGAATCTTATTTAGCACCAATCCAGCAGCGCCCCTCTTCTGGTGCTGGGGCTGAATCTCAAACGGCTCCCTATTCCCTACATAGTGCACTACGTAGTAGTTTAAATACTGGATCCTACTGGATTATATACGGTGGAATTAAATGGAATACTGGATTAAATACGGTGTTTAATACAGCTAAGAAACAGTCATTTGGGACTCAGACACATCCACACTGTTTGACTGTAGAGGGTAGAATTTCTAAACTTCCATAGCTAGAACACTATGTAGGGAGTACGGAGCTGTTTGGGACTCAGTCTGGATTTGACGCGACTTCTGACTGAAACACGAACATTTGAAGTGTGTAAAACATTCAGGTGACATTTTCAGTCTTTCATATTGCAGTTTTACAGTTAATCATACTGTAAGTGCTTTAATTCAAGCTGTGATATTAATGTTGGAGCTGTTTAGCATATTTACTATCTTTTAGCCTGTTAACTGTTAGAACGTTAGAACGTGGCGACGCAGTGACCAAGAGAAACGTCTGTTTAGTGCAGCTGAACACGCACTGCACACTTCACAACTGTGTTATGATGCAGCAGCTTTCAGACTAAATACTGTAGATTGTTTTAGATTCAGGTGTTTATTTGACTCCTGTTGCTGTTTGTGGTCAGGATTATAAATTGGACGCGGCTGAAGGTCGTGGTTGTGTTCGGTACACTGTGTCCACCACACTAACTATAACCCGGCTTTAGCAGTATCACCTCTGATGATGTGACACTGACGGTGATCAGATATTTTTGACTCGCCTAAAAGATTTCAGATCTCAGAAGCTTTTATTGTTCAGATCCTTCACTGACTAAACAACAAGCACATCAGAGTCTGTTTAGATTCACTCTGTTATGAAATGTATGTTCACATTTCACATTCTTTAAAATTTGCACCCACATTAATAGACGTGTTTCTGATCTCAGATTACAGCTCCAATTAAAGTTACATCAGTGAACGTCTCGCCAGGATCAGAGGAAGTTCCACTCCAGAGCAGAGAAGCTTTCCACAGCGTTTTAGTTCAGCCAGGTTTCCCTAAAGGACTCATATCAGGAAAAACTCTGTTTCCTCATTTTTGCTGAAATAAAAAGGGTTTGATGTTTGACGTAAAAGATCGTTACATAAAAAACGTTTGATGTTGAAAGTTCACTTTCTGGTCCATATATGGAGACTGAGCTGCAAAAAGAGCTTAGAATTTATTTCTGTGATCACAAAAACCAGCACATCTGCATACGTCCACCATTCAGCCTACAGCAGTTTAGCCCCACCCATTCAGCTTACAGCAGTTTAGCTCCACCCATTCAGCTTACAGCAGTTTAGCCCCACCCATTCAGCTTACAGCAGTCTAGCTCCGCCCATTCAGCTACAGTAGTTTAGCTCCACCATTCAGCTACAGCAGTCTAGCTCCGCCCATTCAGCTACAGCAGTCTAGCTCCGCCCATTCAGCTACAGCAGTCTAGCTCCACCATTCAGCCTACAGCAGTTTAGCTCCGCCCATTCAGCCAACAGCAGTTTAACTCCACCCATTCAGCCTACAGCAGTTTAGCTCCACCCATTCAGCCTACAGCAGTTTAACTCCACCCATTCAGCCTACAGCAGTTTAGCTCCGCCCATTCAGCCAACAGCAGTTTAACTCCACCCATTCAGCCTACAGCAGTTTAGCTCCACCCATTCAGCCTACAGCAGTTTAACTCCACCCATTCAGCCTACAGCAGTTTAGCTCCACCCATTCAGCCTACAGCAGTTTAACTCCGCCCATTCAGCCAACAGCAGTTTAACTCCACCCATTCAGCCTACAGCAGTTTAGCTCCACCCATTCAGCCTACAGCAGTTTAGCTCCGCCCATTCAGCCAACAGCAGTTTAACTCCACCCATTCAGCCAACAGCAGTTTAACTCCACCCATTCAGCCTACAGCAGTTTAACTCCACCATTCAGCTACAGCAGTTTAACTCCACCCATTCAGCTACAGCAGTTTAACTCCACCCATTCAGCTACAGCAGTTTAGCCCCGCCCATCCAGCCAACAGCAGTTTAGCTCCACCCATTCAGTCTACAGCAGTTTAGCTCCGCCCATTCAGCCAACAGCAGTTTAACTCCACCCATTCAGCCTACAGCAGTTTAGCTCCGCCCATTCAGCCAACAGCAGTTTAACTCCACCCATTCAGCCTACAGCAGTTTAGCCCCACCCATCCAGCCAACAGCAGTTTAGCTCCGCCCATTCAGTCTACAACAGTCTAGCCCCGCCCATTCAGCTTACAGCAGTTTAGCCCCGCCCATTCAGCTACAGCAGTTTAGCTCCACCATTCAGCTACAGCAGTTTAGCTCCACCATTCAGCCTACACCAGTTTAGCTCCGCCCATGCAGCCAACAGCAGTTTAGCTCCACCCATTCAGTCTACAGCAGTTTAGCCCCACCATTCAGCCTACAGCAGTTTAGCTCCACCATTCAGCCTACACCAGTTTAGCTCCGCCCATTCAGCCTACAGCAGTTTAGCTCCACCCATTCAGCCTACAGCAGTTTAGCTCCACCATTCAGCTACAGCAGTTTAGCCCCACCCAGTCAGCTACAGCAGTTTAGCTCCACCCATTCAGTCTACAGCAGTTTAGCCCCACCATTCAGTCTACAGCAGTTTAGCCCCACCCAGTCAGCTACAGCAGTTTAGCTCCACCCATTCAGTCTACAGCAGTTTAGCCCCACCATTCAGCCTACAGCAGTTTAGCTCCACCCAGTCAGCTACAGCAGTTTAGCTCCACCCAGTCAGCTACAGCAGTTTAGCTCCACCCATTCAGTCTACAGCAGTTTAGCCCCACCATTCAGCCTACAGCAGTTTAGCTCCACCATTCAGCCTACACCAGTTTAGCTCCGCCCATTCAGCCTACACCAGTTTAGCTCCACCCAGTCAGCTACAGCAGTTTAGCCCCACCCATTTACACTGAAGTTATAAGGAGTGTTTCAGCCCAGACTACTGAGCCACAGTACAGTACAGAACAAATCAGAACAGAGCTCATTTACATATATATAATAAGGCACAGTAACAGAAAGAGTCTGTTTAATTCTAAGGGATAAAGAGAGGCTGAAAAATGATCATGCAGAAATGAATAATGACTGTTGTTGTTACATAAGTCAGATATTTGTTATGTAAATTATGTAAATGGAGTTTTTGGCACAAATGAGTGCAAAAATATGAAATATGAGAAACTAGTTTATGGGCCCTTTTGTTTTACATCTAAGGTAATACAGTACTGTGCAAGAGGCATCTGAGAAAATGAGTGTAAATCTACTTAAAAATGTATCTGTTTAAAAATAGAATAAATATAAACAAGTAATCAATACACTGTGATGTGTTGGATGTAAACTATCTGGATTTTATTTTAAAGTAAACTGAAATGATTTCGATCATCATGTATCCCTCATTCTGATTATTGTTTTTATTTATGCTAAATCTACAGTGCGAGGGTCAGTAAAGTTAGGAATGGGCAATATGTATTATCATTATCGTGATACATTGTCACAATGCGATACAATATGCTTTTCTGAACATATCGTGTTTATCGTCAGTCCTTGTAGACGCTGACCAACTGCATGTTTCATTATAAAGAGTAAAATTAGTCCGTTTAACTGGATTTAGTGCCAAATACTGCATAAAAATCATTGTGTTCACAGTTGTTGATAGCATTTTTAAAAATGTAGGTTAATTTTTTTCTGTTCAAACTGATCAGATGTCTGAACAAATAAATATCATGATGTATTTTGAAAATTTCTTGAAGTATCACAATATTATATTTGCCATATCGCCCACCTCTAGAGCTGCATGTGTAAACGTCACTCACTCTGAACTGTTCTGTGTGTAAAATGAAACCCAGATTTAATTTACAGAGGATTATGATCACTTTCAGACTTTCCATCTCATCCTGAGGCAGCAGGCCAGCTGGTTCAGCTCACACTGCATGCAGTTAAACGCCAACAAATATGAACAAAAATCATGTTAAACATTTCAAATAATTATTCTCAGTAAATTCTCAAAGGGGTTTAAAAGTAGCTCATCTGAAATCCCCCTAAAAGTGATCAGCTACCGTCTACATGATCAGAGACAGTCTATAGATCCGTCTGCTCCTCATCTACACTGTAAACCTTGATTTGGATTGATGAAAAGTTGCTTTGCACTGTCCATTGGTCAACTCACTGGGTCTTCTGAACACAGCTGATCAATAGAGACTGCAAGTGTACCTCTTCTAAGCCCCGCCCCCTGGGAAAACGTGCCAAAAGTTTAAAGCAAAAGAAATATTCTTTTTCTTCTGAAATCTATCAGCAAAAGCAGCAAAAGGAAAAAATAAGGCAAAGACTGAGAAAATGAGAAATAAATTTACATCAAAAGGAGTGAAAATGAGTAGTAATATTTTTGAAAAAATAATTTTGATTTAACTGTTGTTTTTGCATTTGCAACCTATTTTATAGACTTTGATAAATTAACATTTTGCTTGTGGATTTTATTCTTTTATTTGAAACTTTCGGCACAATATTACTTCCATAGCTCTGCCTCTGATTGGCTGATCATTAATGGGAGTTTGTGCATCTTGATCAATTTACCACCAATTACAATTTTCTACCACTAGGGGGTTTCTGCATAGGCTGATCAGCAGTAGTTCTAAATATAAACACATTTTCACGCTGAAGAAAAAAGCACGATAAGTCACGTTTGTGTGTAGAAACGAGTGTACGTGGGCTTTATGCATGAAACTGTACATACGGCTGATAAACGAGACCCCAGGTGTGAAGCGCTGCTGGTGTGCTGTGGTCATTCTGGGCGTCGGTATGTGAGGGAGTGAATGACTGGAATGCTCCTCAAATGTCAGAGCGTCTACTGTAGGACACACAGCACAGTGAGCTACTGTAAACTCAGGACCTACAGAGAAGATCTCAGTCTCTCAGAGCTCCCTGGAGAACTTCAGTACTTCAGAAACCCAAACCTCAAACTACTGAACTAAACAGTGGATCAGAAACAGAACACAACCATCAGCAGTGCGTTCATTAGTGTAGTACAGGGTTTCTCAACTATGGGGTCGTGGACCACAGGTGGGCCATTAAGCACTGTCTGGTGGTCAATATTAATGTAAGTCATGCAACAATGGTGCACAAAGCAGCTTCATCTATTTTTTGCCATTTGTCTCTAGAAAAAAAGATTTAGCTTAATTTGCCACCATCCCACCTCATAAAACAACAATATCTATAATAATAAGACAAGCTTGTGTGTGTTAACTGTTGATATTCAATGTTCAGTGATATATGTGGCATGTTGAGCCACGTGGAAAATTGCTGTGTTGAAAATTTCCCAAAAAATGTGTTTTCTTGTGGGCCTCCATGCTTTCTAGTAATAAATAGGTGGAGCTTAAGGTTGAAAAGATGAGAGGAACCATAGATTTGTTGATATTAAGTTAGTTTAAATTGTAAATTATACTGCTTTATTATATTAAGGTAAGTTAAATTATATTGCTAAGTTTCCTTCAGGATCAACAAAGTATTTATCTATCTATCTATCTATCTGTCTGTCTGTCTGTCTGTCTGTCTGCCTGACCAATATCAGAAAACATTAATGCAGATTTTAAGGAGTTGAAATTTTGAACTGGTTTTATACTTCAGCGGTTTAGTTACACAGTGCTTTACTCACTGATATGAAGGTCTGTTCTCAACGTTCACACTTCCTAAACTCACATAATCAGCAGAAACTCACAGTTTTAAATAATAAATATTATAAGAGTGGGGGCGGAGCTATGTGAGTTCCAAAAGGAATCACTAATTAACGGTGTGCTATTGTTAAAAAACACACATAAAACCACAGGTTGTCAGTATCGACTGATATTATCAGCCAGCTGATATATCGGTGTGGCGATATATATATAATATATATATATATATATATATACATACATAAAAAATATATATATATATATATATATATATATATATAAATATGTGCAGTAAAGAGATCATGAGGTGGAGGTCAGGAGGTAGGATCAGGGTCAGGGTTAGGATTAGAGAGCAGCTGCGTCAACTATATTACTGTAAATAGAATAACTGATGACACGTCTTTTGTTTTTCCTCAATTTTAGGAAGGCTTGCAGACTTTAGGGCACAGAGGACTGGGACCGAGCATCTACAGCCACGTCCACCCCCTGGTCAGAACAGAGAGGTCAGTGCAGCTTTTGCTCTTTTTCCACTCTCAGCTGAACTCTGACTCAGCCTGGCATCAGAAGATCAGTGTGAGAGAGGCTCTCTGTGACGGTCAGCGTGTCCTGCAGTGCTGTGCTTTAACAGGACGCTCCTCAGATGGACTTCAGTCTTTAACTGTAAACCTGCAGACTGCAGCTGTGTGTTTGGTGTTTCTGATGAAATGGCCATTGTTGGTATGGGGTATTTGAGAAACTGGTGGGCTTGTGATGTCATGTGCATCTGATTGCTGACTGACGATACTGTCATAAAAAACACAAACCACAGTGTCTGAGCCGACATACGGACTGCAGGCTGACCCTCACACTGACAGACTGAGGATCCTCTTAATCAGTATCTGCTCTCTCCAGTAACCCTCTCAGCACAGCACAGACAGGCAGGTGACTGTGGTACTACCTGCTCTGTCTGCTTAAACCAGAGAAAATAAACACGCTGTCTATTCAGAAACTCTGTTTGCAGCTAACTCTGTTCTCAGTATGGTTGGGAAGTTGTGGGTTGGTGCTTTTGGGGAAGGTTTGGTAGATTTAGAGTGGTAGTTTTTGGTCATTTTGGCTGATTTAAATGGTGGTCTTTGGTCATTTTTGGCTGATTTAAATGGTGGTTTTTGGTCATTTTTGGCTGATTTAAATGGTGGTTTTTGGTCATTTTTGGCTGATTTAGATGGTGGTTTTCAGTATGGTTTGGTAGTTGTGGATTGTTAGTTTATTTTGTAGAGTACTTTTCAGCTCAGAGTGCTTTACAGACAGGTGACAGACAGGTTTTACAGTAATACAAGAAACTTTGTGTTAATTTTACATTAAGACATTTAAAATCATATAAGAGACACAGTCACCCAAAAAGATGATATTTGTATCTTGCTGTACCTGTTACAGTGTTTGTGTGTTAGTTGTGGTTCCTGCGTGGTCACTCAGATGCTCTGGGGTCGAGCTTCTGCCACCATACGAAGCCACAGACACTCCGTCTCTCCGTCAGCCTGTGGCCCTGCTAGTCTGAGTGTGTGTGGTGATGTAACTGCTGAGACCTCAGATTTAACCCCGCACTGGTTCACTGTCCACACCATTAACAGGGTCCACTTCTCTGGAGGCCAGATTTCTGAGCAGCAAAGCAATGTATGATATTTTGGAAACTGCTGAAAGTAGAAACTGTTAAAGTTAACGTGGTGAATTATTACCTTCACTAGGCCTGTCACAATTACTGCATAATCTCCTAATCACAATTAATAAAGCGGACCACAATCATTTTCCAGATGTTAGCTTTCACAGTTATACATTAACAGATGTCAACTGGGCTCGTTTTCATTCATTGTGTTGAGGCAAATACATGTAAATAAAAGACAGCAGAAGATGCATTTAACCACAAAACGTCTCAAAACTACAGTCAGGGAGGAGTTCAACTGCTGACTGTGTGTGTGTGTGTATTTTATTTATATATACATAAATAATATATATATATATATATATATGTATATATATATATATATACACATAATATATATATATATATATATAATATATATATATATATATATATATATATATGTGTGTGTGTGTGTGTGTGTGTGTATATGTATATGTCCTCTCATTGACTATATATGATATGGATGATATATGCACTCATTGTTTGGAACAGCCAGACTGTGTTGTTGGTGATGAAAATTGGAAACTGCTTTCACTCTGAAAGCCACAGAATCTTAATGTTCAGGTTCTTATGATGAAAATAGTGCTACTGAGTTATTGGATGTAGTAAATACTTGCTGATGGAGCTCTTTTTGTCCATGTATATAGCACTAACACAATACACTGCTTTTTGAAAGGAAACACATTCTTTAGTGTCAAATCTGAGCAAATTTGCCTACTGAGATTAACCACAATTAATTATTTAATCTGTTTGTTGTGATGGAGGCAAAATGATGTACTTAAGTCAAGACACAATCTTAGTTCTCCTGCTGGAACGAGTCATTTAAACTGCACATTTGTTTTCTCCTCGTTGTGCCATGTTGCCAGAATCAGTAGAAGTATCAAAAGCTCTGTCTGAAAAGAAAGGCTGCTTGGCCGCCCCCGAATCATAATTCTGAAGTGAAGGTTTTGGAAGCCTGCTGTCAGCAGTCCGACGAGGCTGTACACAAGCTTTCCGCTCTCTCTGATATGTGCAGCGCGGGTCTAATAAAGCCGGACTGATCCTGAATCATTTACAGCCCGAGCTGTGTCTTCATGTGGGATCCTGCTCCTTACGCAGTGAACAGAACGCTCTGATAAAAGACAGAGCTGTGACGGCCCTCAGCAGCGCCAGCGGAGCAGCTGATGTGGAAAATGATTGAGTTTGTATACCGAGGACAAAGACGCCACTTATTTCAGGCTCTCAAAGAAAAGGCCAGAAGTGGAATAATCTACTGCTGCATAGCTGCACTGGTGAAATCTGCCCTTAATAACAAACAATGTGTCCTTAAAGCAGCATCATATGAGAACTGGGATTTTTTGCTCTTGGGCTCCCCCTACAGTTATGTTAAGTTCTGCTTTATTAGTTCCACAACAGGGAAGTTTCATCTCCGCATTTTAACCCATCTGTGCAATCCGACTCCCCTCCACATGCACGCAGGAATATGACGTTACAGGATTCCTGTGTTTCTGTGTAAACAACCAGTCGTGAGTGTAATCTGTAGCGTCCACACGCCTGCGTGACGTACAGAACATTACAGAAACATTACAGGATTTTATTACAGGAGGTCCAAACTCTCAAGGCTGATTTGGTGTCAGACTGACGAAACTTTTTGGCGTGAGATGAATTTATTTCTTTGCATGTTTGTCTGAAATGGACTGAGGTTAGACGACTTTTGGCATTTGGAAAAATACAGACAAGGTTACAGCCGACAGCGCAGTCTTTCACATAACACTGGCAGGGATGAACACTCTGCTGTCAGAGTTTCGTTGTTTTCCCGTTAGCCGTGAGACTGTCCTGCAGCCAGTCCGAGATTCACTGTCCGCTCTCTCGCTCTTCTCGCTTTTCTTTTCCTCTGTTCTTCAGTCTCTTCACAGCCTCTGCCATGATGTCCATGCTGGGAATACCGAGCTGGTTCTTCTTGTAGCTGCTGAGTTGTTGGTGTGACGTGGCGCCGTAAAGCGTTACACAGTTCTGGTGAGAGGTTCTCATGCAGCTCCTCCAAAGTTACATAGTGCTGTAGCAGGTATTCTGGCCCGGAGCGGCAATGACAAAGACGCCGTTCTGACTAAGTCAGTGTAGCATCAAAAGAAGCTGCTAATTTAAGGTGAAGTTGTTACATAATGCTGCTTGAAGATGTGGAAACTGGATCCTAATACTATGACTTAATTACCTCTACTCAATTAGCTCGTTCCTAAGCCTCACCACTTAGTTATCTAGTTCTTAAGCTTAACCAAGCCCGTGAACATGGTTTATCTTGTTCCCACGTCTTACTAGTTGTTCTGTTTGTCTCATCGGATTATCTTTTTGTTTGCCCTTCTTTAAATCAGAAACTGTGAAGACTTAATTATCTCATTCCCAAATATGACTAAGTAGTGACCATGACTTAATTATCTCATTCCCAAACTTGACTAAATAGTGACCATGACTTAATTATTACATTCCCAAACCTTTCTAAATAGTGATCTCAGCTTTATTGTCTTGTTTTATGCTGTACTTCAAACTGGACATCATGACCTTGACTTTTCTTTGTCACACCGTAATTTAAATGACGACTTCATTCTCTCGTCCTCAGGCTCTGCTACGTCATGGCCACAGATGAATTATATCACACTTCAAATCACAAATCACTTTACTAATGGTTTAGTAAAGTTTGGGACTGAGGTAATTAAATGATTCCTTACATGGTGAAAAGTTTTGTTTATAGTCCTACATAAAACCTTTTTGAAAAGGGTTCTAAATAGCACCAAAAATGTTTACAATCAAAAGCAAAACCTTTTTGGTGCTATACAGACCCATATACGACACATTCTCCGTCAATCTGAAGAACCATGCAAAGAACGCTTTAAGCATGCAAATGGTTATATGAGTGTTCATGATTCTGTATAGAAACATTGGAGCTCGTTCACCAGCCGTCCTTAAGGAGGAATTTCCGACGCAGTTCTGATGAAGATTCTGACATTGACCAGTGTTCTCTTATGTGGGGTTTGTTCTTGGGTAAGAACAGAATCTACACACAGTCAAGAGCACAGAGGTGAGAACGGTTCTGCGCTTTAAGAACTCGTCAAGAACACACTTAAGAACAAACTTAGGAAGATACTGGAGAACGAGGTCCAGTGATGGATGAATACTGCATAGCAGCACAGATAACATGTTAAAAGCTGGTTTCAGGCCCATCTGAACTCACTGTGACGAGCTGATGAAGAGTACTGAAGCTAAACTGAAGATAAAAATGAGTTTTATGGAAATTAAATTGTTCATCATCAGTCACGAAAAGTGATAATTGTCTATAAACCAGGCCCAAAGGGTGCCAAGAGTTCTGACTGACGAAAAGCAGGTCACTGCAGGTAGCACCAGCAATTTGGCTCTCCCTGAGGAGACTGATTACGGCTCAGACAGAGTGAGTGGGTAGCTGTAGGTACTCTTGTCAGCAGCAGCTGTATCTGATAAGAAAATCACCACTTAATGGGAAGATAATGATTCAATTAACTCTCACTTAGTGGCCGTCAGAAAAGAGAAGAAATTGCTGTTCTGTTGCTCTCGTTGCCACAAAGTGCTTAAGGTTCTCTCCCAGATTTAATCTCCATCTAAAATGAGCAACTAGACCAACGTGACCTGCTTTTCCTTAACAACATTATTATGGTAGGAATTTTTAATGTTACTGAATAGATTCTGGGAATGCTGACAAGAACTTGTGGATTCTTTGACTTTAGGCTGACAAATAAACACATTTCAGTCTCAAACCTGCGTGATCAGAGTCAGTATTTCAGACAGCAGCACTGTCATGGTTTTACTGGTTTGTGGTCTGCAGAGAAAAATATCTGATCTTTATTAAACCCTTAAAATCCCAGGTTTTATTATAAGGCTTATTATTCAGTAACTACAGGGACTTCAGTGCAAACTGGCTGATAGACCTGAAATATTAAACATTTTTGTGTTGAAATTGCAAATTAAGAGTGCGCAAATCACAAGAGCAGTTTTTAAAAAAAATTAGAGCTGACATTATCAACAATGTCTTAAGTTTTAAGAGGGGAAATTTAGTTTTACAACTCAGAGCTCATGAACTGCCTGGAGATCAGGTAGACCAATCAGAGGCAACCAAACCTCCATGTGTTGTGACATCACATCTACGGCTTATTGGCAGTCTGGCTCACTACACTCAGGGGTCGAGCCTCAAGCCAGAAAAGGTGGATATTCGGGTCTTCTTGGCCAAAAAACACAGGACTGAACCCTAATTTACAGAAAATAATCGTAATTTAAATCGCAGTCACAATGTTAGTCAAAAAAAATTGCATTTAGAAATTTTCCCCAAATCATTCAGCCCTACTGGTTAAGCTATTCTAAGGTGACAGAAGTGGCCATTTAAGCGTTCAGTATGATGCGTTTTTCTTTTTATTATTTTATTATAAACACAATACACAATTTTCTGTGGCATCTCTATGGGATTCATACTTACATCAAACCCAGTATAATGGAATAAAAGATCACGTCACAGATAAGGTTATATTAGTTATTAAATGTCATGCTACATATATAATACGTAATACATATATGGTTATATATTAAGTGTCGATACAGGAAAACCCACCTGAGAAAGCTGTACAGCATCAAGGATGTTGTTACTAAGTTCCATAGCGCTACAACAGGCGTCCAGGAGAGACACCATTCTCACTGTTGTAAGTCAGGATACCATCAAATTGATTTTGAAGCTGTTATTTTAGGGTAAAATTGCTACACAATGTTTCCTCTAAAGGCTTGAAGTGTGTCTTTCATTACTGTAGCGTTAGCCTGTTAGCTTTCTGCTGAGCTGCTCAGCCTACTCCAGTGAGGGCAGAATCCAGTTAGAATATAACATGCAAACCAGTTATAGAGAGTCTGTTAGGAGCAGTGATGTTCTACTGGCTGTTCTTCATCTGATTTCATTTTAATTGCACAGATTTCAACTCTAACAGCTGGACTTCATTATGAAGCCACAGTCTTGTGTCTCACTTCGTCTTCACTCAGCTGTACTGACAGCCACAATCTGCACGTTCTCCCAGAAACACCTCAGAGACATTTAATGCAACAAAATAGTATTTTAAAAAGTGGGCACACTTTGACTTCACTAAAACGGTAACGAACAACACCTCCGTTCCCCAACCGGATATTTCAGCCGTGATCTCGAAACACAGTGGTGGCGTGAAAAATAAGGTGGATATACACTGTAAAATAATAATATTATCAATCGAAAACATCTTAAATTAGTGAATAAATCTAATACTTCTCTATGACATTGTTGTAAGAATATTCTAAGATTATTCCACCTGTTTCTGTTTTGTTTTAAGTGATTTTATCTAGTGAAAGTGTCTCCATTGGCAGATCAGTTTACTTGTTTTGAAAAATAATTCTTAAAACAAGGAACTGCCAGCGGAACAACGGACACTTTTAAAAGACAAAACTGCTTAAAAACAAGTAAAAAATGTTTAGAAATAAGTTAAATAATCTTACAATATTCTTAGGACAGTCTCATACTGATAAATGTAGATCTATTGACTTCATTTAAGATGTTTATACCTGCTAAGATATATTTTTTGCAGTGTAACAAGAATTTATTTAAGTCAGTTTCTATTGGTCCATTCAGCATCAATTTGACAAAAAAAAGGGCAGCTGGTGTTTTAAACTACATAAAAAGGAAAATTAAAAAATTAAAAATTTTTTCAAATTCTTTCACTGGAGCGTCTCATTTGAGGGCTCCGTTGTTAGGGGTCTGCTCCCACATTTGAGTGATTTGCAGAGAACAGCTGAGGAACGTCAGGCTCAGTCCGTTATTTGAGCGCTTTGCTGACCCCGAAGTCTGTTTACTGCAGTTTTTACATATGAAGGTTTGGGTAGAAGCTGAAGGCCATCTTTCACAACAGGCTTTGAACAGACCTTCAGTAATGAGTCTTCTAGAATGTCTGAGAGCCTCTAGACCACCTTCAGGTACCTTAAACAGCTGTGAAGACTCCGTGTTTCATCTTCAGTCTGCAGCCTGACAGCCTCGTTCAGCTGCTGCCTCATTCCCCGATTCCTCCTGTCAGGTTTTCCATCCGCTGCTCAATTTATTCCTTAAGTGAGGACGTCAGCCTCTCCTCTGTAGCGTCTGCAGAGCAAACGAGAGACGCTCGGAGAGCAGCTGTCACTTTCTCTGAAGCTGTAATTAATAAGAACGGGATCTGAAAAATAAGCGCTGAAGTTGTTTGGTGTCAGTCAGCTGGAGGAGCTTCTTCACACCTTTCTCAGTCGCTCGGTCTGAGGAGACGTCCTGGCGCCCCGTCCTGCTGTAGTGTGGGGTGAGACAGAGTTGAAGCCTAAAGTTCAGCCCTGACCTGTTTATTTGCTTTGACAGCCGAACCTCACGTGAGCTCCTGAGGGGTTTTGTGAACTTTCAGACGTGCTCGTGCAGCGCAGACGTTCTGAAGCTTCTTCTTGGCCGTGATTGATGATTGAGTTGGTCTCCAAAAGGTACAGTCAGCAGCCCTCAGTGCTGGCAGAAACCATCAGTTCAGAAAAACGTTCATTTGTTGATTTAATGCGGCAGCAGGACTGGGTTGCACTGGTTTTGCATATGTTTATACCTAAAGCCAGGATTCCACTACAGGACTTTTACCCCAAATTTAGCCCTGATTCTCAGTCTGAGTCTGTACTGGTCGGCTCTAGTCTGCAGATTGTTGGGTCAGTCACAGAGAGAGTCGAGTCGTGTGTGACTCAGATGTACTTGCTCCTGATCGCGTTTCAGACCAGTCAGGGTTTTTAAACGTTTGATTTTTTTTGACCCGACTCTGAATGAAATCTACTGTAAACTGATCAACGACTCAATCTGAACTGACTCCTCCAACAGCCAATGAAGACTGAGAGCACAAAGGGGGAAAATACAGCAAATAAAATAAAAAGCTTTTTAATGAGCTGAGTTTAAGGAACAATCGAGTTTATGTACATTTAAAACTCTAAAAACCCCACACTGACCACATCTTCACATCCATGATCCACTCAAACACATTTACCTGCTGCTTCTTTACTGTTTCAGTGCAAACGGTAGAGAAAACAGCAGCAGCAGCTCCACGTTTGTTGATTTGCGTCTCCTATTAACGGGAGAATGTGAGAGTTTGCGCGAGTTCAGTGATTCTGTTCGGTTCAGCAGCTTAAACGTTGAGTAGTGTGTGATCCCTAATCGTTTAGTGTGGATCCCCAATATTTCACTCGCCAAAGAAAATCTGCAAAAACTAGTCGGATAGTTTTAGACGCCCAATCTGTAATAATCTGTTAAGACTTTTAAAGTCATGTAGTGAACCCAAGACTTAACTGTGTGTAAAGTCTTTAGTTACAGTAGTCTGGTGCTCACTGACTGTACAGCTGCAGTTATTGCATATTTAGAGAAGAATTTATTATATAGTGTTTGTATGTATTTGTTGCCTGTCTGCACTGTTGTCTGCTGCTGTTCTGTGTTAAATGCTGCATCGTGTCCTGGAGAAACTTTAAGTCTTTGTTAAATTTGGTTGCAGTACAAATCTTCGAGTTGTGTCTTAGTAACAACTACCTAATGCGCATGTTGCTCTACCACAATAACATGTTCAGAACCTGCCGCCACAGAACCACAATGCTCTGACTTTTTCCATAGAAAAATGTCCTGTATAAAAATAATAACGTGTAAGATGAGCTGAATAAAACGACTCATCTGTTTATTCTTTACGTCTCCTTATGTACACATGCAGCTTTGTAGACAGCAGTTGGTGGCTAATAGGGTTGAGCTGACAGACGATAATCCATGGTCAGTGGCTGACAGACATCATGATGTTGAGCCAGTATAGTGGTTTTTGGGTCTTGATTGTTTGGACGAGACACTCCACACTTTGTTATCCATTTTATGAGTTATGTCTGTTTTCAAATGAAAAACTAGTTGAACATTCTGAGCTACACAGTCTTTTTCAGAAGGTTTCGGCTTGAAGTGACGGACTTAATAACACGCTGGAAATCTGCTAATGGTAAACAAAGACACACTTAGCACCGCCTTTATCACTCGCTCAGCAAAATGAACGACGTGAGACTGACGGTGTGATGTGTGTAGAACTGAGAGTTTCCAGTCTGTAGTTCTGTTGATCAGCTCCGCAGTGCAGACGCTGCGTATGAGCGGCCGTCGTGTCTGAGCTGTGGAGTCACTGCAGCATCACTCGTGTCGCTCAGAGGCAGCCAGTGTGGAGAAAGGAGCGTCTGGATCGCAGGACGAAGCGACAGTGGAGCGATTTTCTTTCTGAAAAGCTGCTGCACTTTGAGCAAAATCACTTCACTCACACGCTCTGCATCTGCCTGCTGTGTCTCTGCTTTAACATAGAAAACTGTATTAATTACGTATTTCTCACCCAGAGATCTGAACTGATGAATATGTATTTAAGGAGTGTCGAGTATTTATAGTATCTGTAAGACTAACGCTGTGCTGGTTTGGCTGCTTTTACTAGCAGGCTAATAGTTACAAATGACCAAGAAAAGACAATTAAATCAGTTACGTCACTGTATCACCTCGTTAATACACACTGTGTAATATCATAACTGTTACTGTACTGACACTCACTGCACACTTTAGACTGTAAACCCTGCTGATATTCATAGTTCAACACCTGCTCTCATGTAAATACAACAAATCTGTCTTTTATGCTGTGTAAATATACACAGTATATTTATTTCTACTCTCTCATACTTTAACTTGTCTAATTTCCCTATTTCTGCCTAATTTATGTTTATTTCTATCTTTTTTTCTGCCTAATATTCAGGTTTGTGTGTGATTATATGTCTTGCTACTGTAACACTGCAATTTCCCTCCGTCCGTCCATCAGCAGTCAATCAGCCATCATTTCGTGTTAATGACAGGTCGTGACACAGGCCTTTAGTAACCAAAGGATTTTAACGTGAAGAGTCAAAGATGAGACTCATAACTATGGATTTCCAGAAATACAGATATTTGTATTTTTGTTGTTGTTGAATATCATTTGTTTGTTAAACAAGAGAACATATTTGACACATTCCATTAGAAATGACCGTGTTTGTGGTCAACATTGTGGCCCTGACCTTTTCCGTTTTCCTGGTGATCCACTGACTCGGAATATTCAGGAACAATTAGCATCACTTCAGAGGAAGAGTGATCCCACCGCTCCGGCTCTCAGAGGCACTTACACACACTGAAATGTCACTGGCCGAGGGGCTTCAGTGACGCGGTGGTCTTGGCCAACATGACAGTGACGATGATGATGATGATGATGGTGTCAGATCACTGGGCCAGGCTTTTAGGGCCTTGTTTAGTTTAAAGGATGTGTGTGTGTGGATTGAGAAATGGTTTTGTTAAGGATTTATTATTTATGCTCTGTTCTGTTCTGATGTTCAGTATTCAGGGTGTCTACATAACACATTCATAACATCTTACATAAACACTTCATAACATGCTCATGAATGTTTAAATCAACATTTATAAAGCTTGCATGTTTTACATTAATTAATATGGACTATGCCTTTTCACTCAGAGACATTTTTCAAAACAAAAGTTCTAATTTTTTATTTTGAAAAACTATATTATTTCCAGTAAAATGCCTCATTTCTGGACAGCCAAAATAAAAATGAGCTTGTTTTACCCCTTTGGTCATTAAGTGCTTTGACACTCCATCATACTAAGATTCAGTTCCTGACCGTGTTTCTGTGTAATTTACTGTCTGTGTAGTAAAGTGACATGCAAAGCAACAAGTGCTTAAGAAAAAACAGGTAATTAAAAAGAAATTGAAAGTACAGGTGAAACGTTCCTGAGCGTTAAAGCACTTAACAACCAAAAGGATAAAGCCGAGGTCATTTTTGTTTTGGCTTTACAGAAATTAGGTGGTTTTTTTTGTTTTTTTTAAAATAATATACTTGTTCAAAATAAAAAATGAGGACTTTTATTTTGAAAATGTATCTCAGTAAAAAGCCTTGCAGTCCATATTAACATTATGTAAAACATGTATACTTTATAAATGTTGATTCAAACATTCATGAACATGTAATGAAGTGTTTATGTAAGGTGTTATAAATGTGTTATGCAGACACCCTTCAAGTAAAGTGTTACCCAGTATTCTGTGTTCTATTTCTTTATATTCTATTCTGCTGTATTTTGTTCCATTCCAGTCCATTCAGTTCTATTCTATTCTCGTGTTTTGCGTGACATCACGGTTCAGTCGCTGCCATTCTGAGGACCGAATCAGGGAGTGACCGTGCTGCACGATGCCTTTAATTAGCCATGCTTTGTGAGTGAATGACCTGCAAGACCCGACAGAAGCCGAGAGACGAGAGACACACAGACCTTTAATTCAGTGTTTTCACTCCAGGTTTGGAGCTGCTGCACTGTACAGTTTAGTGTCTCTCTCTGCTGTTCACACCTCGTTCAGCTCCAGAAGGGGTTAATCAGCTAATAATATCAGGTATTTTAACCAGGAAACCACAGTTATGCAGTGCAGGGGTTTCAGGACTGGAGCTGAACTCTGAACTAACTGCCCCAGCAAACTTACAGAATCACGTCTGTCGAAACACAACGTCGTTTTCCGACCCACGACATTCAGTCTGATATTTAACGCTTATGTTTCTCCATTCAAACGTCATTTAAATCAGAAACAGAGAGTAAAGTTATCCCGGCTGTCTGCAGCTCCGCTAGGGGGCGACTGTTCACCTCTTGGCTGGTAACATCAGCTAAAGTTATCTAAAGGCCAGCATTGATCACATCTGTGTTAATCAGCTGATGTCGTTCCTCCTATGATGTGTTTATCTCCTCTTTATGAACACCATGGGATCCTTTACCCACCCTGACGTGAAGAGCCGGTGGGCTTCTGTGCTGTTAAATGCTGTGAGAGACTCCAGAATAGGGGGAGGGGCTGAGTATGAGATCAATATAAATGTCAGGAAGCACAAATTTGGTATCTTTCCACCAGTTTAAGTGGCACCAGGGGTTCTGGGGAAACTGTATAAGGATCTCAGCTTATTTTATCGACTTTGTCGAGGAAACGCCTGAAATTCAGTCCCAAATCTGGCGGCCACAACAGCAAAATCACGTGACAAACCCTGAGATTCTGTTCTGGTGTGTTCTGTTTTGGTTCAAATCTGTTGTATTCTGTTCTGTTCCACTCCATACCATCCTATTCGGTTCTGTTCTGTTCTTCATTCTCGCTCCTGCTGGGTATTTTGTATTTGATATTGGTGAAAGTTTTAACAGCTCCTGGTGTGAAATAATAAAGCTGATCAGTTCTTGGTGAAATATAACGCTTTGCTGTGGTTGCGTTCATGTTGCTTTCAAACGTCTTTGTATTCATACGTGTTTGTGCGTCTAATTAATTTTTTAAGTAACTTCTGAAGTCGACCCTCCTGTCTGACTGATAGTGCTTTATAATGATGCAACACGTGAGTAAGAGCTTATTTTCCTATTAAACAGGTTTCACATTCACGCTTATTATTTACTCAGAGTTCTTTGTAGTATCAACCGAAATGCAGTGACTTTATTACTCGTATCTAAACTGCGTGAGAAATTCTGTTTACCAGCGCATCGTCACTGTCGGAGCAAAACCTCCCAACTTTACAGGAGACGGAAAAACATTAACTTTAAATTCTGAACAAGGAAACGTTCATAATACCCCAGTTTAAAATGGTGTTCCTGGGTTTTGTTGTTGAAGACATGCATAGTAAGTTAACAAGATGTCCTTGTTCGCTACTGCAAGTTTGTTATTGTTGCGCGCGTCAAGACAAAAGCTCTGTGATTGGGTGCTGCAGTTGTCAAAAAACCCTGCCTGATCTGGATTAGGAGCCTGTATTTCAGTGCAGTCGTACAGGTTTCAGCTCGTGTTGTATTTCCACACTAATAAACTTTGAAACCACCAACACTGACCGCAGCAGATTCCTCAGGTTATTATCGCTCTATTAACTCCTTAAGTGTCCAGGACCCACCAGCAGGCCCAAACTATTATTATACACTTCTATAATCTAAGAATAGCTCAGCCAGTTTGCATTGAAGTCCCTGTAGTTACTGAATAATAAGCCTTAGAAATAAATAAGCCTGAGATTTTACAGGGTTAACAGGTCTGAGATCAGCTCCTACAGAAACTGATGACACCAACAGATTTGTTTTTGTGTGGTTTAATTCAGGGATGGTGTGGTGTGTGTGTGTGTGTGTGTGTGTGTGTGTGTGTTGTTGTGTGTGTGTGTGTGTGTGTGTGTGTGTGTGTGTGTGGTTGTATAGAGTGTGGAGAGGGTTTAACAGATTGCTGTCCGTTGTGGTCTGACCTTTACTGTCAGCAGAGCTCCATAAAGCTCAGAGCAGAACCTTGAGCCGGGACTGAATACTAACCAGACCAGCTGTGCTTCCTGATACCTCCCCCCCCGCCCCCCCCCCTTCCACTCTCCATATCTCTCATTTTCCCTCTTATTATTATCTTTTCAAATGACAAATTATCATGTTTATGATGTAATAAACATTATGTAACACAGCACTACAGTAATACAGACGTTGGTGTCACTGCAGCACCACAGAAAGGTGTGTCACTTTATCTTTGTCGTAGTTGCCAAGACTGAAATTCGAGGATGTGTCCAGAATGGTTGGAGAACCAAACACACAACAATGTGGGAGTCCAAACTAAACAAAGGATATAAATGCTTTGTGGAAAAATTCCTTCACAGCTGTCGGAGCACAGTAACGTCAGCTAACGTCTACAAAGCGATGAATCAACATATATGTGAAAATAACTATAACCAGAACTCTAGATTAGCCATGTTAGCTGGAGATGTTGAAACAGCTCGCGAACAATAAACTAGATGGTAAAAAGCTAAACACGCACACAGTACAGCAGGGGGCGCCGGGTCGTCAGGGTCCGCAGCGCCACTGTAGACGTTTCTACACAAACGCTGAACGAACATCTGCTCCCTGCTGAGCTCTCGCTCGCTCAGATACCGACAGCTTTAGAGGGAGGAAATGAAAACTGTTCCTCTGAAAGCGGCTGAAGCAGCAACTTTACAGCACTAACTGTACGTGAACGTTGGTCAGCAGTGCTGAGATGCTGAGGCTCTTTTACTCCGTATGACAAAGTTTATTCATTTATTAGTTACACAAACTCGTTTTTCTCTGCTCATCAGCTGACAAACCACTAAAACTCAGCTTGAGCTTTAAGCTCAATAATCCGGCAATAATTTTATAGCAGTGGGCTGTCACTGCAAAATATATCAAAAAGTAGCATCACATCTGGTACAATTTTAGTCATAAAAACCTCAATAAAACGTTTCCTCCTTCTGAGTCGAGCAGGATGTGTAACATATGGGGGGGGGGCTTTGACCAGTAGGGGGTGTGTGTTTTTTTTCCACTCTTACTCTTCAGGGACCAGGTGGAAAAATAATTAAGTAGCATTAGCATGCTACTTGCTAGCCAGTTAGCTCCCCAGTATTTTATTTTAACCTGGTTCATAAAACATAAGGAGAAAAGTAAAGGAATAAATCTGCCGCTCCCTAGTGGTTAAAACTGGTGTAGCATGCTAACTGTTAATTGTTTTTGTGTTTTTTTGGCTGTAAAATGATGCTGGAAACATTTTTGGGCTGTTTTTTGTTAAATTCTCCAGGGTGAAAAATAAGCAAATTGGAATATAGACTCAGGAAAGCACTTAATTTGCATCCGTAATTTTACCATGTAATATAAATATAATATAAATAAATTTAACTAAACTGTCAGGTTTGATGATTCCTGCTGCCTTTTAGCACCGTGACCTCCAGCTAAGGTGATCTGGCTGAAATATGTGTGGAGAATGTGTGATTTTGAATGAAGAGCTCTTTAATTCTGGGCTGCAGTGGGTCGCTGATGTTCTGTGTGAGGACCTCAGTGCAGCAGAGTGACTGATGGCTCTTTGATGAAGTTCTCAAAGTTGCAGTGTTTGGCTACAAATCCACTGCAGTGCAAGCTCAGCAAATTACAGCAGCAGATAATGAGACGAGATGTGCGCATCCCAATCAGCAGCGCACTAAAACCGTGATTAATTGCTGCTGTAAAAGAGGTTTTCATTGGTGTTGGGTGCTTTTATTTTGGCTGTCAAACAATTTAAATAATTAATCACCATTAATCACATTCACTCAAATTTGACCCTAAAGAAAGATTTTGTTTGAATTTATAAAGCAGTGTGTTGTGTTAGTGGACAAGATGAGCTCCATCAGAATGTACTGATTACTTTCAATAATACAGTAACATTATTTTTAACATGATGTTCATCACTGACGTCCAGTGAGAGCAATAATGTCTGCATGTTTCAGTCAATGACTGTTTACATCATATATATCAGATCACTACTTCCTTCACACTGTGGCCTTTGGCCCAAATGCAATCACTCCTGTTTGCCAGTCATTAACATCTGCTTTGTGGCTCATTTTCCAGAGAACGAGACATTCACTGCACTGTACCACCTCTTCTCAATCTATGAATCCCGTCACACACCCCACAGGTATTTATAGCCAGATCATCCTCATGCAGCGCCATCTGCAGGAGCCTAAGGTTACTACCACCTTAAACACACACGGTGACTAATTTTTAGTAAGAGTATATATCATATATACAGTCAGATTGTATATATCATATATAGTCAATGAGTCATATCATATACATCATATATACATCCAGTGAGTGTATATATGATATATATACAGTCAGCAGTTCAGCTCCGTGATTGTATCTCTCGCTCTCGTTCATACAGCTGAAGAGCTGAAGGTTTCGCTTTAAAAGCTGTTTAAAAGCTGTATTTGAACAAGAGCTACAATCACAGATTCTACCAGAGTGACATACAGCACTGCAGCTGGACTTCAGCCTGAACTACTGCAAACAAACTAGGAAAATTAATTAATGGTGTTACAAATGTTAAGTCGTGTTAATTTAAACTGTAAAATATCCAACTTAATTGAGCTGTATAGCATTTGATACCTGAATAAAGAATTTTGAAAAATATTGGTTAAAAATTTTAGTTTTAATCTAACAATCTAACAATCTACCTTAGTACTAAACACATGAAATATTTTGTTAGAAAAATTAATATCCATGTTTTGTAATTTCACTTACATTTATTTTATGACTGACCTAAAATTCAAGTGAACATCAAATAGTTAAATGAACATCAAATAGTAAGTTAGCAAAATAACATCATGTAAGACAAACGTTTTTATATAAGCCTATTATCTGAAGGGTTTATAGATTAGACCTTAGAGCTTAGTTTTAAATCACCCGTTACTTTTTAAAGTGCAACAAACCTTCTTTGGACAGAGAAATTAAACTGAAGTGATTGTAGTTGAGGAATTTACTCCCATCACAGCTGATCTTCTGAAACTGTTGCAAGAGTGTGTAACTCTGAAAGAGTCAGCGCCATTACAGTTTATCAGTATGGTGGAAATTAAGAAATTACACAACATTATATCTAAAATTAGATATGGTTCTATATAGCACCAAAAAGGGTTATTCTATTGTGTTGATGTCAGGCTTGTATTCGATAGCAGAACCCTTTTCTACTATATAGAACCATATACAATACACTCTCCATTAATCTAAAGAACCATTTCACCAGTTAAGCATGCAGATGGTTCAATAGAGAACTCATGGTTCTAAATAAAACCATTACCTTTACTAAAGAACCATTGGAGATCTTAAGAGTGCAGATAGTGTACTGTATACTTAGATTTAAAAGCTTGTGTGTGAAACTTCATTTAACCCTATGAATAAAATTGAAGACATGTATTCTATGCTGTTTATCTCACTGAGATGCAGCACTAACAGATGTGAGTTATGAAAATGAACTAAATGCATGTTGAGTTAACTCAAACACGCAGTGTAAAAAGTGGACCTATACTTTAAGTTGTGCTGACTTTCAGAGACGCGTCTGTTACAGAGATGATTTGATAATTACACTGTTATTATTTTTGTCAACCTTCTTTTTCATTGTTCTCACAGTAAATCAGTGTTTATAATGTATATAACGCTGTAGGGCTGAACGCTGATGTGCAGTGCTGTGTGGGCGTGGCCTTAATTCAGCGTCTCTGATGGGCTGTTTATGTGTTTTCTATCGGCCGAGTTTATTTATGGGGTAATAAATGTGCTGCCAGTGCAGGCGGTGAGTTCTGGCCCTGGCTGGGTGGGAGAGCGGCCTGTCTGTCAGAGTGATGGATAGTCCAGGCTCCTCGGTGGTCTCTTCAGGGCTCCCGACACCGCCGGTGTCAGCACGGAGCCGGCCAACTGCAGAACCGTAAACAGTTTTGATGGACGGGCAGGCCACGCCCTCTCTAGCTGAGATGCACTCGGACGCCATTCACGGACACCTTCAGGATCTGGACCGAACGCGCGAGTGGAATCTGAGGACACGGCAGAGAGGAAGTACACGCTGGAGACAGAGCTTACTGATCGTTATTAGAGCCATGAATATTAGCGTCATTCGTCATGCAGACGAATCTTTTGAAAAATATTTGCCCATTTTTAATTTGATGCCAACAACTGGTTCGAAAAAAGTTGGGACGGGGGAACAAAAGGCTGGTAAAGTTGTGTAATGCTAAAAAAAAACACCTGGTGGTTGATTGACAACAGGCCAGTAACATGATTGGGTATAAAGAGCATCTCAGAGAGGCGGAGTCTTTCAGAAGTAAAGATGAGGAGGGGTTCACCACTCTGTGAAAGACTGCATGATCAAATGGTGCAACAATTCAAGAATAACGTTTCTCAACATAAAATAGCAAAGAACTTCTGCTTTTCATCATCTTTGGTACATAATATCATTAAAAGATTCAGAGAATCTGGACAAATCTCTGTATGTAAGGGACAAGGCCAACAAAACAGACGGCACTGCATTAAAAACATGATTCTGCAGTGGAAATCACTGCATGGGTTCAGAAACACTTCTGAAAACCACTGTCTGTGAAAACAGTTCATCACTGCATCCACAAATGTTAATTAAAACTCTAAAATGCAAAGAAGAAACTAAATATAAACAGGATCCCTAAAGACCACTCAGCTGGTTATCAGTGCACAGTTAAAAGCCAGTATTCATGATGGTGTAGGGGGCATTAGTGCACATGGCATGGGTGACGTGCTCATCTGTGAAGGCTCCATTAATGCTGAATGATATATACATGTTTTGGCAACATATGCTGCCATCCAGACGACGTCTTTTTCAGGGAAGGCCTTGATTATTTCAGCAAGATGATGTCAAACCACATTCTGCATGTATTACAGCAGCATTGCTCTGTATTAAGAGAGTCCAGGTGCTAAACTGACCTGCCTGCAGTCCAGACCTGTCACCACTGAAACATTTGGCGCATTATAAAATGAAAAATATGTCAAAAGAGACTCCGAACTGTGGAACAGCTGAAATTCTTTATGAAACAAGAACAGAAAACATTTCACTTTCTAAACTACAGCAGTGTCTCCTCAGTTCACAAACACTTACAGAGTGTTGTTAATGAAGAGGTGATATAACGCAGTGGTAAACAGGCCCCCGTCCCAACTTTTTTGGAACATGTTGTTGGCATCAAATTCAAAATGGCCAAATATTTTTCAGAAAACAATAAAATTTCTTAGTTTCAACATTTGATATGTTGTCTTTGTAGTATTTTCCTTTAAAAATATGGTTTACATGATTTGCATATCATTGCATCCTATTTTTATTTACATTCTGCACAGCATCCCAACTTTTTTGGAAATAGGGTTGTAACTTCAAAAAGACATGTAGTCCAAAAGTAATGGAAAGTAATCAGATTATGTTACCTTGATACATTAATCCTGTGGATTAGGTTAACAGGTAATCTGTACCAGAATACAGACCATCACCTTCCCGTTTCATACAGTATTTCACTGTATATAAATATATAAAATGCATATTTAGGCCTGAAGATAAATGTTTTAGACATGTTGACCGTCATATACAGTGTGTCTGAAAATGAAGCAGAGAAAATATAATTGAATAAGACTCAGCACAGCTACATCATTAAACTGCTTCAGTCCACTGATGTGTGCTGTGGTCATGTGATCGCATACATATTTTTATGTTATGTAATTGGTTTAATGGAACAGACATTGCATCATGTCTACATGCAGGCTTTGCGCTGTTGTAAGTCTGCAGTAATAAGACAAACGATAAATCCAGCTGCTACTGTTAATCCACCCGCTGGTGTAATATAATCCCCAGTGTTGAATTAACTCTTAACTGTGGAATTAACTCTGGATTTAAAGGGACGCTGCAGGTGTTAATTCAGCTCTGGGGGTTTTACTGATTACAGCGCTTTGCTCTCCCACTGATCGGACTGTAATCCCCTCAGTGAAACCCAGACTCATGTGGACATCGGAGAGAAAGGGGTGTACGCCCTCATGGTGTCTCCCACACGTAGGTTCACAACAACTGAAAACCAGAAGCTGTATTACTGAAACATCTTAGCTCTGAAGTCTTTACCTGTTTGTCTCCATGACGACTTCACAGACTGAATATAGTTCAGTAGCTGTTCCAGAATAACAGTTCCTAACTTCATCATCTCATCATGAACTCCAGATAAGAAAACAGCATCACACAAACATCCTAACTAGACTAAACCTCCTAAATCCTGTCCTAACTTTAGGATGAACCCCAACAGGGTCCTCACTTCTGTTTAAGGTCTGTTTCTATGGTTTTTAGGCAGCTGAGTCAGCAGCATAGTTCACTACCAGCATAATGAGCTCCATTTATTTCTACTGTAAAACGCTGCTTTCACTGTGAGATGATTTTCTTTTCTAACTCTGCGTTTTAAAGATCTCAGACGCTGCAGACTCGATCTCCACCGCCCCTCTGATCACCTTCGTGTGTTAATGTTGATGATGAAATATTACAGTGATGGTGGTGAATAATGAGGAGACGGAGCTGAACGTGTGTCTGTTTATTAGGAGGAGTAACGTTAGCGCGCTCGGCTAAAGCGTTTGGGAAATGGAGACTGAAACTGGGGAGCGGCGACACTCCGATAAACAGCAGGGGGCGCTCTCACAGTATTCACCACTTACAGTTTATAACATTTTAGTTCTGTTTGACCTTTTGATGAGGTGTTTACGTTTCAGCTGTGTTTGTATGGTCGGTCGCTAGGAAACAGACATGACAGCTGATTGTCGACTTTGATCGAGTAGGTTAAGATTCTCTAACTGGAGAGGAGATGCTGTAAGATAAGATTCCTAAATTCAGATCGGATTTGCTTCTGTAATACAAAATTGTGAAAAATCTATCTTGACCTGTCAGATCTTAACTTAGGACTAAAGACAGGAAGTTTCTGTAATCTTTGCTGGAGACAAAATATCTTACAAACTAAGAAAAGGTTCATTTTAAGGAATCCATCACAGCAAATATGAGCGCTCGTCTCAGAGAGGAAGCTGATGATGTCTGTTCGTGTCAGGCTAATATAAGCTCAGAAAGCTCAGCACAGGAGGAGCGATGGTATCAGATTGGCTTGTTCTGATTCTCTCTTGCTCACTGTCTGCTCTCATCGGTTGACTAAGGCCCAGTCCCATTTCACCCCTTGCTCGTATAACTCTAGGACTTTCACGTCTAGGTGTAGGGTGTCCTGATTGTTGTTGAGATAGAGGGGTAGGGTGAAGAGTTGGGGCTACATGGCCCTCCAAACGGAGGCGTGGCATGTGCCCATGCCCAGGGCCCCGATGACAGCCACAAGAGCCAGCAGGGAGGTGGGGCCCAAACTCAGAGCCAAACGAAACCCCGCAGAGACAGTGGGAGAGAATGAAAACCGCAAGGCAGTGGGGAACGGCGCACGAGCCTCGAGCTCCGCCTCCTGGGCACTGCCTCCGGACCGCGGCGAGGCCACTTTAATTTGCCTTATGTTTGATCCAGGTGGATGAGCTGGTGAGCGGCGGCGGTAACGGAGGCAGAGCAACAAGCTCTCTGTCCCTCTCAGCTCAGGTGCTCCTTTTAAAAGAGCAGAGAGGAGACGAGCAGCAGCAGCGACAGACTGCAGAGCTGAAAAGCTCAGTTTTAGAGAAGTCTAGTTCTGCAGCCACTGAAAAGTGGACGGCTGTGGTTTGGTGAGATTGTGTTTGTTTGGAGTGGAAAATAAAGTTAAATGGCTGCTGCATCCTTCAGTCCTCCATCCAGCGTCCTCCTTGAGCCCCGGGTAGCGCAGGATGTGCTACAGGAGGTTTTTCAGAGTCACGCTCCAAACGCAGTGAGACATGAGAGGAAATGAGAAGGCCTTCTGGATTTCATCTCTGTCCCCTAATGACACGAATGAGGATCTCAGCCTCTTTTATAGAAAACAGTTGAGATTATGTTTGATCACTGTGTTGATGTATTTGATTTCAGTCTTTGCCCCCCCCCCTTCTTAATAAGAATAAGAAGAGGAGAGAAGCTCAGTGCTCTGATGTGGACAAACTAGGAGAAAACGGCCTCTAAGTGACGTACGCAGTGATACATCACCACCTCTCAGCTGTTACAATAACAGAGTTACTTTAATGATGTTTATTAAAATAAAGACAAAACAATGTGTCACTTTATGTCAGATCTTTCTCGCTCTCTCCTCCAGTTCTGTATCAGCCTCTCCATCTCTGCTCTCTCTCTCATCTTCCCCCCTCCCTCTCATCCCCCAAAATATTCTAATATGTTGTGCTAATTAGTACAGTGAGTGGGAAGACCCTCCAGCCTCGCGTGAGTGATTATGTGGAGAGTCAGATCTCTCTGCAGGCCTAATTAATGGAGCCCTGCTAGAGCAGAGAGTAAACGATGATCACAGGAGGACCGAGGATCTTTAAGGAGCTTCTTCCTCAAAGAGAGAGAGAGAGAGAGAGAGAGAGAGAGAAAAAGAGAAGAAAGAGAGAGAGAGAGAAGAAAGAGAGGGGGGAGAAAGAAAGAAAGAGAGAGGGAAAAGAAAGAGAGAGAGGGAAAAGAAAAAGAGAAAATAGATAGAGGAAAAGAAAGAAAGAGAGAGAGAGAGAGAGAGCGAGAGAGAGAAAAAGAGGAAAAGAAAAGAGAGATTCCAGTTAAGAAAATTCACCAGTGAAATAATAACACACCTGTATCATCCTCAAACACTAACCCTCCATCCACACACCTCTTCTACTCAAACTCAGGAACGTTCTCAGTGCTCTGTTCTGGTTCCACTAACGCACGTGTGTCAGACTCCAGTCCTCACAGGCCAAAACACCGCAGACTTCAGCACAGCCTCATTAAAAGGTGCAGTGTACGAATCTGGAGAACGACAGTTGATATTTGACCTCAACAGAATAACAAAACACACCCCTCCCTTCAGTGCTCCTTCAGAAGCTCCACCCCCCAAACTAATGGACACACGTTGCTGAGGCAGACAATGCTTTTTTAGGTCTTCGTGGTCATTAAACCCTTCGCAAGTGTTGTACAGACAGTATATGGTTGGAGGGAACAACCACACAGCAAGTACTGCAGCTAACGTTAGCTCGGCTGTAGGTTAGCAAACTGTCGCTACAGTTGCTGCTGTGAAGCTAAACAGCTGCTATCACAAACATTAGCAAACAGGACAAAACGTTACTGACCTGTTGGATCTGTGAAACAGCAACAGTGAGTTAATGCTGCCCACCTGTCCAGCAGGAGCAGAGCAGCCTCCTCATCCCTTTTCATGCATTTCAACTGTAAGTGAAGCTGAAGTCGGCTTTTTTTTTTTTCACCAGCTTCTTGTTTGAATTTTCCTGTTCCGCCTTAAATGGTGCACACACAATGCAGTGACAGTGACAATGGTGGTCACTGTCGGGGAGGGAGGGCCGATGTTTTCACCGGGCAGGTCTAACATGCACATGCAGCCAGACTGGCCATGAAAGCAAAACACAGAGCAGCTCAGATTACACACACACACACACACACACACACACAGGGGGGCGTGGCTTCATTCACTTCTTCTCGCACCATTACTCCACTACATCTTTACACAGAAAATAGTTGTTTGCTGCTGTATTTATGTTTAAAATGTTGTATATAGAACCTTTAAACACACCTGATTCAGCTCATCAGTTAATTAGCAACACCTACATTACTGAATTCAGAGCGTTAGATGAGGGTAAACGCTGATCTCCACAGCTCTTTGACCCGGAAGGTCCCCAGTTTGACACGCCTGCTTTTACACCTGAACCAGTCTATAGCGTCTGTGTCCTGCTCTTCAGAGAGCAGCATAAACCACTTACATTTCTCACCTGTAGTTTGTTTCTCTGGTGGGATGAACACTTTGACCAGGACTTCCTTCATAGTGACGCGTTTTGTACTGGGATGCTTTATAACGTCACCTAAGCGGACAGCGTTTAGAGAACAATGCTAACAGTAAGAGAGTGACGGTGTCTCTAAAGCCGTGTGACTCGGCGCTTCTGTGATTCATCATTTGTAGAAGAGCAAATGTCAATTTTCCAGCTGGAGCACGAGGAAGAACCTCGACTCCCATCGTCTGATTCAGAAGATAATTACCCTCCAGTGACCTATAAAGGAAATTACAGTCCTTTACTAACACGCTGAGTGGATTTGTACGCCGAGCTGCCCGCAGGGTTCCTGTGTGAATCATTTGTGTTGATGAAGCTTAAAGAAGACAAATAAATCCAAACAGTCACTTTCACTAACTATTCTCTGTAGGAATGTAGACTGATTTCAGTCTTCGTGACCATCAGCATGACCTTGTATAATAAGACAGTGCTGTAAACTACTGCAGTGAGGAGCGTGTTGAGCTGAAAACAGGCCAAAGCAACTCAGCATCACAACACATCTTTTTTATAATTAGTAACATCGGCACTCATTCATTAAAGACAACCTGAAATCACAGTGGACCTTTGTTGCCCTGGTCAGTTTGTGCCCTTGGTCACATTAAGCAGAATCCATTGTGCTGCATCATTTAAAAGACAAAGTTCTTGTTTCTCTGATCTTTTATCAAAGTGTAGTGATTTCTGCCGCCTTTAAACGCCGTCTGACATTTGGTTGTGTTAACGTGTTCCAGAAGGCGGGAAAAAAGATACTAAACATTGATATCTGAGCATGTCGAAGAATAGAAATCAAGTCCCGCCCACAACGTGACCCACCAGAGTAGCCCGTTTCCCTCAGAAATACATCATGTTAAGAAAGAAAAATGTGTTCTGGTTTCCGATTCACACTGACTACAAAGCAGCGTATAGTCAAATCTGAAAAATACTTGATTGGGGTTAAGTAATCAAAATTATCATCAAAAATATCAGTAATGAGTGTAAAAATAGAAAACTGTGATAATACTAAAAACCACAGTAATACTTGTAATAAAATGGTGCACTTATTTTTTTTATATGCACACTGATAATCAAATACTGCAACGCTGATAATCAAATACTGCAACGCTGATAATCAAATACTGCAATGCGTTCAGTTTAAACACTCGTTGAGCTGCACTTTGTCTTTAGAACATTACTGTTCGTACAATAAATAGCAGTGAGAAATTCTGTTAAATGTTGTTTTCATGTCTAAGTTTCTGCAAGGCTTCCACTGGCCAGCTTCCTGTTTTTCAGTCCACCTTAAATGGAGCAGCAGTTTGTAGCACCTGTAAGAGGCAGCAGAGTGAAGCTGCACCGTTTAAGGTGGAACAGAGAAATTCGAATAAGATGCTGCTGAATAAGAAGCCAGTGTCAGCTTTGTGCAACTGCAGCTGAAGTCAGGCTGCACTCAGGTGGCCATGCTAGGCTAATGCTAACCTCAAGGGTTCTTTGCATCGTGAAAGCGTTCTTCAGATTGATGGAGAAATTGTCTTTGGTTCTATATAGAACCTTTTTGAAAAGGGTCCTATAAAAAGGCAGAGAATAGATGAACCAAATCTAAACGTTTCAGCGCTGCTTACGGAACATTCAGCAGCTGCATCTGCACATTCTGCACGTTCTCCATGGCTGCATGTTGATTGCACGATGATTTGAATCTTGCCGTCACCCCTTCAATGTCATCACCCGCTCAGACTCTCATTTCAGTTCCATATATTAATCTGACTCTGATATGCTCTGATTACTGTAATTAATCTGAAATAAAGGACTTGGTCTGGATTTGCAGAAGCAATTATAGCAGCGATTATAAAACCTGCTGAACGACTGGAGCGTTATTGCTGTGTGACGCTGCGACCCAATCAGCCCCACCGTCTCCATCAGTTACGCTCCGCCTCATCACCGCTCCTCAGCTCTGACACTGGATATCATAAATATTGTTATTGATATCCAGCTGTCCTGATTGGGTCTGAGTTCGGCCTGAGAGAAGTAATTGAGTGATTAATCCTTTGGCACAAAAAGTAGAGTCTGATTTGATCTTGCGAGGCCTGTGAGGTCGAAGCCAAGGTCAGCTAAACTCTCCGCTTAGAAACCCAACAAGAAGAGATTAGGAACGTCCCGGTACGATCCAAAGGAGCCGATCCAGGTACACAGTTAAAAAGATTCCTTAAAGGCAGCCATGAGCTCTAAGAGCCGTTTGCATGCTTAATTGTTTCTTCGCATGGTGAAACGGTTCTTCAGACCGATAGACACTGTGTTGTATACGGTTCTGTATAGCAACAAAAAGGGTCCTGCTATTGTGACAATGTCAAGCTTGTAAAAATAGCAGAACCCTTTTTGGTGCTATATAGAACCATCCAAAAAGATTCTATATAAAACCATATGCAGCACTTTCAGTCTGAAGAACCATTTAAACATGAAATGGTTCTGTATACACACTGTAAAAATGGCTCATCAGATCAACCTAAAAATGACAGTGTAGTAACAAGTAACTGAACTAGTTTTATTCAGCTCACATTGTTGAAAGAATCATTCAAAGTGTTTATTTAGGTTGATCAGATGAGCCGTTTTTACAGTGTAGAGCTCATGATTCAGAGTAGAACCATTCCCTTTACTAAAGAACCATCTTTTTTTAAATTTAGGGGTGCTCAATCCTGGTCCTGGAGATCTGCCATCCAGCACACCTGATTCAGGTACTGAAGGCCTTCAAAGTCTATCACTGCCAGGTGTGTTGGATCTGAACTTCCCAGGCTTGTAGATCTCCAGGACCAGGATTGGGTTCCCCTGTTCTACATTTACGTTGACCTATTTCTGATCCTTTCTTGTTTTTTTGTGTTCTACTTACTTCACTGTCACAGAGAAAGAGTCTTGTGGAGTGAATGGACAATGTGACACCCTGCAGCAGTGAGGAACGTCTGCAGAAGATCTAAACATCTGTAACTGTTGTACAGCGTGAACTATATTATCTGCACCTCCTCAGATTCACTGTGTTTGAGCCACGTTTCTTCTGAACACTGGCATGTAAAATGTGAGCGGGCGGCGATTACGCTTCTGATCTAATTTCAGATCTTACCGCGAGCGGTTCTGAACTAAAAATGTTCTACTCAGAAGTTATCAGGAACACTGCATTCAAATCGGTGAAGAAGGAGCTGCTGCTGCAAACGTTACAGCAGTGTGAGCCAATTCACCACACTGTAAAATTACTATTATCACTGCACAATTTGCAGCACTTTCATCACAGTTTCAGATTCTTCTCATCCTCCACCACCTTCTCCATCTTCTCATTCTTGTCCTTCTCCTCATTCTTTCTCCTTCTCATCTTTCTTCTTCTTACCTTGTTGTTCTGCTTCTTCTTTCCTTCATCATCTTTACCTTCTCAATCTTGTCACACCTTCATTTTCTTCTTGTCCTTTTCCTTCTCCTCATTCTCTTTCTCCTTCTTGTCTTTCTTCTTGTCCATCTTCTCCTTCTTTTTTCTTTTTCTTCACTTGGTCATTCTGCTTCTTTCTTCTTTCTCCATCTTTTCCTTCCTCATCTTCTTCTCAGTCTTGTCACTCACCTTCTCCATTTTCTACTTCTTGTCTTCCTTCTTCTCCATCTTCTCATTCTTTTTCTCCATCATCTCCTTCTCCATCTTCTCTTTCTCCACCTTCTCATTCTTTTTCTCCATCATCTCCTTCTCCACCTACTCATTTTCAATCTCATTCTCCATCTTCTCTCTCTCTTCTCCTGTGGTATCACCGTAGTCACCTGACGTTGCTGTGCAGCATTTGAACATCACTGGTTGTCAGTAATGATTCAGTGGATTAAGATGAAGTAACTGGTAGTCAAATCATCACAGGGGGCAGTCAGACCTGATCACACACCAAATTAAACACACTATAAAAGACTAAAAACAAAGTGATGAAAACAAAACATCAGATCGGATCAGAATCAGCTGATAATCAACCTTAAAGTTCTTGGATCTCTGAAAAGAACAGAACCTCCTGACGGATCAGACTGAGTAGCGCTGAGGGTTTGAGGGTCTGATCATCAGTGATGGATTCTGCTGTGAGCTGGTTTGGAGTGAAGCCACGCTGAGGATCCAGGAGGAGCCGGTTATATTCCGGTGATGCCGGTTATATTCCGGTGATGCCGGTACACGTCCTGGCTGGATTAGAAGGAAAAGGCTGGAGTCATTGTTTCTTCTGCCAGATGTGATGAGGAGAGTCTGGAGGGTCTGGCGGCTCTCAATGATCTGCTGAAGCTGCGGCTGCGTTAGCTGCGTTACAGACAGAGGATGAGCTGAATGAAGTCGGACGGCTCTCTGATCAATTCCTCAGCTTTTCTGCTGTATTAGTATATTTGGTCTGCAGTAATTACTGCACTGAAACATCAGCTCAGATAGCAGGAGAGCAGATTAAAGCATCATAGAGGGTAATTAATAAAATATGGACTCTTCCTCAGTGAACTGCTGTCAGGAGTGTAGCCTGTTTTTACCCAGCGTGCTCTGAATGGAGATCCTGGTTATTTCTTCTCTGAGCTGCAGTGTTTCTCCACAGCTCAGTCAGAACGATGATCAGCACAGATTAATGACTGGTTCTGTTCTGAGTGAGTTTCAGAGCGAGCAGAAGGAGGAGTGTTACTCAGTGAAATAAAGCTGCTGCAAATGAAGCACATGTGCATAATTACCGTCCTGCTTTCTGAACACACTGCTTCCTCAAACTGCAGCTGGATTTAAAGGCAGGAGAGCATATATATATATATATATATATACACACACACACACACACACACATACACACATACCTCACTCTCTCTCTCTGTGTATTTGGCCCTGTGGCACACACATTTCCTCCTCTCTCATCTCCTTCATCTCTCCTTTTCCTCCCTCTCTCTTCTCTGCTCTCTCGTCTTTTAAGACTCCGGCGTCTCTTCAGGTCATGAACATCAAAGTGAGAGAGTCAGTAACTCTCTGTGAGTGAGGGGTGAGGGTGCAGTCTCAGAGCAGCGCGACGCAAAGAGAGGAACAAAAATATAATAACAAATACAATCTGCTCTAATTTCACAGCCCATTAACAGTGTGTTCATTTATGTGTTTATTAATAGTTTATAGATGTCTGTTAGCTGAATGAGTGAATTAAGGAAATCACTATGGAGATTAAAGTGAAAGTCCTTTTACACTAAACATCTGAAAGTTTGTAGACGCCAGTGTTTCTTCTCCATGGCATTGATCAGAGGGATTGTGGTCTATTAAGGGCTCTGGGCGCCGCCCTACTGGTCACCATGAGCAAACAAATATATATGTCTGCTATCCAAACAAAACCTCAATCTCCAAAATGCTTACAGGAGAAAAACATACTTTACTTTCAGTGTAAGTCAGTGTAACCAGATGTTTTTCCAGGTCATTTTGAGCCGTTTCTTTTGTTCCATTCATCATGACATTTACACACAATGTAAAAGGGCAGCAGCCATTTTCAAATTATGTAAAAAACTGAAAAATGACAAATAAATGAAATGAAAATAGGTTTTGTTGTTCAGAAAATCACGGCCAACGTCCTTGTTGAAGCTTTAAAAACCGAATCTCCAGGTGAGCTGATTTCCTCGCAGAGCACTCCGGCTTCTCTGGAGAAATGTTTATGTTGGGCTATTTTAGTTTCATTCATACAAGGACTTTTATGTTGAAGAACCTGAATGTGGGGGAGTGGTGGGTTCTCCTGAGTAGAACAGAGGGTTGTGTTTTCAGCTGTTAGCGCTGGAGAGGCTGTGTTTGGCGCGTTTTCAGCAAATTAAAAATAAAGCTGCATTATAAACCTTGAATCGTCCAAATTTCTCCCAAAAACCCCAAACATTACAGTATTCTGCAGTACGCCCTTACTGACGGCCGACACTGACCTAAAAAAATACGAAAAAAATAAACATCCTGATCCCAAAATTAAAAACCGAATACCTACCCAACGAACGAATAACCAGATAGTCAAATATCCATATATATATAATAATAACATTCTACCACATTCTGACCACCTCCTTGTTTCTTCGCTCATTGTCCATTTTATCAGCTCCACTTACTATATAGGTGCACTTTGTAGTTCTACAGTTACAGACTTGGTTGGTGGACTATTCTCAGTCCAGCAGCGACACTGAGGTGTTTAAAAACTCCAGCAGCACTGCTGTGTCTGATCCACTCGCACCAGCACAACACACACTACCACCACGTCAGTGTTACTGCAGTGCTGAGAATGATCCACCACCCAAATAGTACCTGCTCTGTGAGGGTCCATGGGGGTCCTGACCACTGAAGAACAGGGTAAAAGGGGGCTAACAAAGTATCAGAGAAACAGATGGACTACAGTCTGTAACTGTAGAACTACAAAGTGCACCTATATAGTAAGTGGAGCTGATAAAATGGACAATGAGTGTAGAAACAAGGTCATAATGTTATGCCTGATTGGTGTGTGTGTATTATATATATATATATATACACACACACACACACACACACACACACACACGTATGTAAACAGGTATGTACAGTGTGCTATAGTATTTTAAATGATACCAGTCCAGTAACTTTATTACTGATGTGTGTGTCTTGGTTATTCTGGCTGTTATGATCTCTCAGCTCTGTGGTTAAAGCTCTGTATATATTGGCGTTTCACTTCAAAAGACTTGCATCATCTTATTTTTGGAGATTTCCGATATTCTGTGTTATTTGCTGAAAGCTGGGCTGACTGTGCTGAACAGGCTGGTTGTGCTGAGGTTCAGTCAGTCTTGTGCTGGTCGTTTAGGCTGATGTGCTCGATGCTGATAGTTTGTGCTGCCGTGTGTTTTTGTCTCATGAATCTGGCTTGTAGCTCCCTACTTAAGGAGGGGGAAGCAGAACTCAAGTAGCTTTATTGAGCATCATGAGAACAGAGGAACCTGCATAAATAAACAATTAAGGTTATAATATGCGGAACATGATTTCATCAGCTGGGTCGTGGATGATTTATAGCAGGTATGAAGGCAGTGGAGCTGCTGTGGCTGAGTGGAACAGGATCAGTGACAGTGTGAATTTACACTAGATGTTGCAACATTGCTGTGAGGATTTGATTGAGCATTAGTGAGGTCGGGTGCTGATGTTGGACGGTCAGTTCTGGATCAATAATCATCCCAAAGGTATTGAATGGAGCCCCATCACTCCAGAGAACACAGTTCCACTGCTCCACAGCCCAATGCTGGGGGGCTTTATACCCCTCTAGCCCACGCTTGGCGTTGTTCATGGTGACCTTAGACTCGTGTGCAGCTGCTCCAGAGTGTCCCATTCTATTGGTCAGTGCGTTTCTACGGAGATTAAAGCTGTGTCAGCAATGGGTGACCTTAAACTCAGAACTACAGCATTGAAAAACTGACCACACATTTGTCCTGTATTCAGACCTCCCTTTGGTGGAGAGGTAGATTTGGGGATGTTGGGGTGATTCAGGGCCCTCAGAGTGGATTTCTGCACCCTCAGTAGAGCTTCAGGAAAAAGTCAGGCCGTCTAAAAGGAAATAACTCCTGGCTAAGACCAGTGAGGCAGTGCACAGATAACCTTTAGGTGCAGTGAACAGCTGCGGTAGTGCCTAAGACTAACTAATCTACACAGCCTGGGGTCGACACTGCCCGGCACCTCTGCACACCACATTTCAACAAAATTTTTAATGATCCTAATATGATTAATTAATTTAATGATTTTTCTCTTTTAATCATGTTTTAATCATGTTTTTAATTTCTATTCTGTAAACAATTATGTAGTATTTCAACTTAAAGTAAGTAACTGGGTTCATTGAAGTTCAAATAGTGAGTTAACCCCTTACATGGTCAGAGCCACCAGCAGACCCAGCGTTTTATTACACACTTCTGTAATCTAAGAATAGCTCAGCCAGTTTGCACTGAAGTCCCTGTAGTTAAAGGATAATAAGCTGTAGTATGTAATAATCCTGGGTTATGAAATGCAAAACACAAATTATTCCTCTGTTAACTTAATACTGCAAGTTCAATGAACTCAATTTCAAGTTAACCTGGTTACTTCCTTTTATAATCTGCATGACTTTTTATGCAGTGTATGTCTGAGTCTGCGGGCTGAGAGGGTCACTTAGCTTGGACATTTCTGTTGCATTCTTTTTCCATTTTAATAAACATGTTTAGCTGGAAATGGAGCCAATTAGACAAATCAGATTTCGCTGGAATTCATTCAACTGTGAGATTGCGCTGTCACAATCATAACATTTTAGCTAATGATAAATTGTCATATAAATAATTGTAATTAAAAAATGTTTTTTCCTGTTCATTTTTGTAAATATTGAAATAAAACCTAAAGCTGCCAGATTAGCTGATTAGCCACCTTATTACTAGCTTTGTTTATTATATCTACACTGGTTGTATTGTCTAATAAATACTCACATGAACATCCGCGCTGTAAAAAATGGCTTTATATCATAAACAATTAAAATAGTTTTATTCAACTCAACATTTTACTTTGAAAGAATCATTAATTTCCAAAATTCCCCCATAATTCACTGTGTGAGATGTAATCAGAGAGATTCAGAGTGGTTTGGTGTGAAATGGTTCAGATGTCTTTACAGTGGTGGTGATAGGAACCAGGGGTCGCCATGACTACAACACAAATATAGACATTTTATTTACTATCCAGAACCACCAGTGAACCTACACGAGTCTTCTGAGTTTATATGGAATGTTGATGATGGAAAATAGTGGAAAATCTGAAATAATAAGTTTTCTTTGGGGACTATTTTGCCTCACAGCGCCCTGCATGTATCCCTCCACCATGAATAGATTAAAATACATTTTAAGCCAAAAATCTATCACTATGGCCTGGTTATGCATCAGGCAGTGAATTCATAACCATTTCATGTAGGAACTTTCTGTGAGGGAGCTTTTAGAGGTGGATGTCTGGTTCCTATCACCACCACTGTGAACAGTTCTGACTCAGTAAGTTTATCTAGAACAGAGCGTTTCACACCAAACTACTCTGAATGACTCTGTTTACATCTTAACCACTTAAAATATGTGGAATGTTTGAAAATCGATGGTGTTTCCCTTTCATTTTGCACGCAAGACTAACTAGTGAGATGGCGTAAGTGGCCAGCGTACATTTTTATACCAGTCTACCCCTGTAGAACGTATACATCTGGAACGTACGTGTGAGGACTGTTGTGTGCAGTGTACAGAGAGAAGCTACACTGCTGTACTTTTCTATTCATGTGAAAGTTATTGAACTTAAGTGATTTGGTCATCAGTCATGACCAGCTGTGCATTTCATTATACTTGTGAATAAGCCCTCACCGTCCCAGTGTGGACCCTCATTTAGCTCTGCTGCACTCTGACGGTCAGACAGAACATCCAGCAGTTCACTGCCATTTGGAAATAAAGCGATGACCGCCGGATCAAATTAGCCTCTGGAGAGCCTCTCTCTTCAAATTAAAACCGACAGCAGGTGACACTCACAAACTCATTAAAATACCTCTGGCGGTGACTGGCCTTATCCCGGGCCGGAGAGCCAGGCCGATAAATTAAACATTCCTTCCAGGGTCGGGGGTGGGGGGGGGTGTTGCTTCTGTCCTCGTCGATGACTCAGTTCAGGCATTTGGCTGAAGAGCTGAAAGGCTTCTGGCACTGACCGCAGCCGTATGCGCCAGCTCTGGTGCCGTTTGCTGACCACAGACCGGAGTTAGTAACAGTGTAGATCATCCAGAGGATCAGAGAGTTCTCTGAATACACTGTGTTAGAAAATACAGACCCAGGAACAGCCTCTGACGGAATAAGAGCCACAGATTCATTCAGTCTAGTTGGATTCACAGTCAGTAGAGGAGAAATAATTCTGAAACCAAGACCGAAACCACAATACAAACGTCCGCAGCCTCGTGGTTCTGGAACACTGAATATTCACCACAATAATCACCACGATAATCACCACGATAATCACCACGATAATCACCTACAAGCCTCTAAAACTGACGCCTGACACTCGTACATTAAAGCTCGAGTGTGAGAGACACAAAGCAAACATTCAGCAGCGTTTTTATGAGGCTTCCTTTTACGTTGGCTTTCCGTTTCCTATTTGTCAGCTTCTTTTTCAGATTTTCCAGTCCCACCTTAAATACTGCAGCAGTTACATTCTGGCGCCTGAATCTGCAGTAACTGCTACGCTATTTAAGGTGGACTGGGAACATTTGAACAAGAACCTGGCAAATAAGAAGCTGATTTCAGCTTCATCCTGTTTTTGCTGCGCTCACTGAAGCCGCTGTGGGCTTTACACACATTCGCCTTTGTCTCATTAGGGTTAGAAAGACATACGGACATTTATTTATCAATCATTTCTGTTTTTACTGTTTTGCCCTGTGAAAACATTTTAGGTTCACTTCAGTTGTTAAATGTTGTTCTTGTTAAAAGTGAAGGGACATCCAGAGTAATACGCCACTGTTAATCTACAAAAACAGGTTTACTTTAAAGGTTCTATATACGACATTTTAAACATTAATATAGCATTAATATAGGAAACAACTATTTTCTGTGAAAGACATCATGGAGTAACAGCGCCCTGATCAGAGAATGAAGTCATAGCCGGTCCGGCTGCGCATGCATGTTAGTCCAGCCCTGTGAAAACATCGGCCCTCCCCATGTTTTGTTTTGCCCCCCTTAGACAGTGACCGCCCACACAGCGTTGTGCATGTACCACTTAAGGTGGAACGGGAAAATTCATACCAGAAGCTGAGGCACCTGAATATTTCTGTATCATTTAAGGTAGAATGGGAAAATCTGAACAAGAAAGCTGGCGAAAAAGAAGCCACTTCAGCTTCATTGAGAGTTAGAAAGCATGAAAAGGGATGAGGAGGCTGCTCTGTTTCTGGGCAACCTTAACTTATTCTTACTGTTTCACAGAATCAGCAGGTCAGTATTGTTTTGTCCTGTTTGCTGATGTCTGTAATTGATTAGCTTCGCAGCAGCAACTGAAGCGACAGTTTGCTAATCCACAGCTGAGCTAACGTTAGCTACATTAATTGCTGCGCTGTTGTTCACTCCAATGTTATGGTCTTGGTATTTGTGTGTGCAACATTTGTGGGGAGTTTTAAGGCCATAAAAGATCAAAGTGTCCATGAAAAAAAGACAATGCATGTCCATGAATTTGGGGGGCGGAGCTTCTGAAGGATCACTGAAAGGAGGGTTGTGTTTGTTTTGCTGTCCTTTAAGCATCCAAAATGGTTTTATTTGACAAAAAATTACATAAATACACTGTACTGTGATATTATGTGTGTATAATATATATATATATATATATATATATATATATATATATATATATATATATATATATATATACATATACACACTGAAACAGTCAGTAATCTGAATTATCCCACAATCTAATATCTATAACAGGTAAATCACAACAATATTCTATTAATTTGTTCATTTTTGTTTACGTAGTTAATTTATGTGAAGTTAATCTACCAACTTTAGTGTTCTTCTTTTCATGGGTCCAAACTCGTGATTTAATAAAACCCCTTTTTCTTATTCATCCTCATACCCTAAAAATAAATAAATAAATAAGATAAAATAAAAAAAAATAAATAAATAAAAATCGAGGTCTGAACCGAACCGTGGGTTTGGAGAATCATTACACCCCGACTCATCAGGCTGGTAGTCAACCTGTTTTACAGGATTTGCCAAAATCTCAATCCCATCCATATGGTGAGCGCTAGTCATTAACGCAGACACTCTCGCTCTAACTCTCTCTCTCGCTCTAACTCGCTCTCGCTCTAACTCTCTCTCGCTCTAACTCTGTCTCTCTCTCTCGCTCTAACTCTGTCTCTCGCTCTCGCTCTAACTCTGTCTCTCGCTCTAACTCTCTCTCTCGCTCTAACTCTCTCTCGCTCTAACTCTGTCTCTCTCTCTCGCTCTAACTCTGTCTCTCGCTCTCGCTCTAACTCTGTCTCTCGCTCTAACTCTGTCTCTCTCTCTCGCTCTAACTCTGTCTCTCTCTCTCGCTCTAACTCTGTCTCTCTCTCTCGCTCTAACTCTGTCTCTCGCTCTCGCTCTAACTCTGTCTCTCTCTCTCGCTCTAACTCTGTCTCTCTCTCTCGCTCTAACTCTGTCTCTCTCTCTCGCTCTAATTCTGTCTCTCTCTCTCGCTCTAACTCTCTCGCTCTTAGCTGGTGGCTCAGCTCGTGTCTGGCAGGCGTTTAGCATGCACACTATCGACTGTTGATCTTTTCTGATTCACTTTAATCCACTGGAGTGGAGCAGCAGAGGGCACAGAGCGATTTAGGTGATGCTTAGAGGTGGCATTGCTCTCTCTCGCTCTGTCTCGCTCTGTCTCACTCTGAAGGCCGTTAAACACCAAACCTGATTGGCAGACCTGCGCACAGACAGCTTGGAAGGCTCAAGGCAACCTGAACATGAATTAAACATAATTTAATTCGCAGCAGAACATTAAAGCACTAATATTACTGTCTGTCTGTGGATTTGAACTCCAGTCACCAGCGTGCAAAGTCACGACATTACTTACATCACTGTGTTCAGCTAGAACTCGATTTCAGAGTCTCATTTAAGGCTCAGTTCCTTACAGTAATGAAGTTGGTGGTTATTAACATCCCTTCATGCTGGCATTATGTCTGGTCTTCCTTCATAATGAACACATTATGGAATGTGATGCTTTTTTAAAGAGATTATCAGTAGTTTAGCACTCCAGTCATTAAATCGCTGCAGTGGCTTCCTGAGTGTGAAAGGATTTTAAAATGTCTATAAAGCACTAAATGGTCTCAGGTCTGAAGACATCTCTGATTTACTTAGACGTTACGAGGCATCCAGGCCCCTCAGGTCATCTGGGACAGGTTTACTCTGTTCCCAGGATCAAAACCAAGCAAGGAGGAGCATCTTTTGTGTTGTGTAAATGGGCTGTTTGTGCACAGAAACGAGATCTGATCAGTCTGGATGCAGAAGCTACGTTTGAAAAGTGTGAGTGTAAACGTCGTGCTGTGTCTTGGCTGGACGATGCCCTGATCACCACTATCAGGTCACAGTGATTGGATGTTTATGGCAAGTGTTTGATAGGTGGGACTGGTGAGGTGTTATTATTGGTTAATATTATTTTGCCCTGCCCACTGGTGCATGGTGACATCATCTAAAATTAGAAGTGGGGATAAAGTCGTTACATTTTGATGAAAGATTATGGAGAAAAGTATTTAGTGTTTTAAACAATATGAGGAATCATGTTTAATCTGAATATGCTGCATCCATTTACTCTACTCTTCTCTCTCTCTTTCCTTTTTTCGTTCTAAGCCTTCTCCCATTGATGAAAGCAGTAATACACCATTTCCATGTTGCTCCATTCTGGGTGAAAACAAACCCCGTCAGAGTGCCGCACCAAATTGGTGAATACTAGTGACACCATGCGTAAAAGCGGCTGTGTCGCATTTTGCACATCTAACAATAAAAAAACCGTTTATGATTTTTTTTTACTTCCCCAAATAATTACTCTACATTACAGCCTACCTGTAGGCTATGTTTACAGGGTGCTAGTTAGCTTGCTAACCCCATTAAGCATGTTAATGTTAGTGATGTCATTAATTTACAGTACCGTCACATCAGACAGACGACCAAAACAGCACAATAGATTCTCTTAATCAAAGAAAAAGTGGCAGATGTTGGAAATACAGGAGCTGGTCATTAGTTGTGTATGTCAGGATGTGGCACCTCTGGCTGCTGGGTAGGGTCATTCGTCCACTCTGATGGACTGAAAGGACACTCGTCAGCCCCCATTTCTGTTATTTTTTACTATAATACAACTGATTGTTAATTAGCAGCAGCATAACAATTGTTTGCCTGACTGGTTGCAGGACTTGGGCTCCTAATACACTATATGGACAAAAGTATTGGGACACCTACACATCACACATTCTAAATCCATAGGCATTAATATGGAGTTTGCAGCTGTAACAGCTTCCACTCTTCTGGGAAGCTTCTACAAGATTTTGGAGAGAGTCTCACCCAGACCTGCCTTTATGGAGCTGCTTTGTGCACTGGGGCTCAGTCATGCTGGAACAGGAAAGGTTCTTCCCCAAGCTGTTCACACAAAGTTGGAAGTGTACAGTTGTCCAAAATGTCTTGGTGCTGAAGCATTAAGATTCCCTTCACTGGAGCTAAGGGTTCTAGATCAACCCCTGAAATCATCATCCCTCCTCCACCAAACTCTACAGCTGGCACAGTGCAGTCAGGTAGGTAACGTTCTCCTGGCATTCGCCAAACCCAGTCTTGTCCATCAGACTGACAGATAGAGAAGCTGATTCATCACTCCACAGAATACGTCTCCACTGATCCAGAGTCCAGTGGCGGCGCTTTACTCCACTCCATCCGACGGTTGGCTCTGTGCTCGGTGATGTAAGATTTTCATGCAGCTGCTCAGCCATGGAAACCCTGCCATGAAGCTCCCGGTGCAGTATTAGTGCTGATGTTGATGCCAGAGGAGGTTTGAACTCTGCAGTTATTGATCAGCAGAGCGTTGGTGACTTTTATGCTCTGCGCTCCTCAACACTCAGCGACCCGCTCTGTACCTTTACGTGGTCTGACGCTTTGTGGCTGAGTTGCTGTGATTCCTAAACGCTTCCACTTCTCAGTAATACACTCACAGCTGAATGTGGAAAATCTGGGAGGTGATTTTATATACCTGTGGCAATGAGACTGAATGAAACACCTGAATTGAGTGATTAGGAGGTGTGTCCCAATACTTCTGTCAATGTAGTATAGCTATAAATCAGTAAAATGTAATTATTTGCTTTCACCTAAAAAGGGGCGGGGCATTACGCATGGGCACAGTACACGGATGTGCTGCTCTCATCTATTCCTCGTTCATTCCTCCCCATTCTACTGCGTATCCAAGCTTTTCTTTTCTCATTCTGGCCGTTCCAGCCCCTCTGACTCTCCCCGCCCAGCCCCCCCTCTCTGCGTGGGCCTGATGTGTACAAGGGAAAGAGGCCTGGCTGCTGGAAGGAGAGGCCTAATGAGGAATGTATTGATTTCCTATAAGAAGGATTTAATCAAAGTCCCTCGACACATCCAGAGGGACAGCGGCCTCGCTGCAGCACCAAATTACACTTCATACACCATCTATTTTTCAGCCGCGGCGATAAATGGAGCTGCCTAGCAGATAGATGAGGGTCTCTGTAGCTCGTTCATCATGCCCAAACAAGGGGAGGAAAGCAAAGTGATTGAGACGGGCGGGAACAACAGCCAATGATGAATGGCCTTGGAGGAACCGAGGGGGTGGGGCAAGAACCCACCAATTACAAGATGGGGGTGTAATGAAATCTCATGTAAGTCAGGTTAATGTGCAGGTCAGGCTCTCCAGCAGATTCAAACATCGTGTTATTGCTCAGATTACGCAGCTATGAAAATGAATTAGACTATGAAAATGAATTAGACTGAGTCTGTATTTTACTTTGCCTACATAAAAATCCACTGGGTTTAGTTCTGTACGAGTCTCTCTGATGATCACAGCCCCTTTAAGGCCAATCAGAAGCCCTGCTGGTGGAGATCTGCATAAATGCGCTGCATTCAGTCGTACAATGTTGATGGATGTGTGATGATCATGCCTCTACTCGAGCAGATTAATGAGTCAGTTTTGATTTTTGTTCCTATTTCTGCTTTGTTGGGTTTAATTTCATTCTGTTGTGTAGGTTCAGCTCCTGTTCTGCTTTACTGTTGATCCCTCGTCTCACTTTTGGAGCTTTAGCATTTTATTTTAGACCAAAACATCCAAAAGAGAAGAACAGAGTCTAACAAACTTCAGTTCCTATTCGTCGTTTGTTCCCCAGCAAATTAAACCCAGTTGTCTGTTCCAGCTTGAATGGTGCAGCTGTTGCATTCTGGCCCCTCAGTGTTCCTCAAACAAGGAACCAGTTTCAGCCTTTGTAGCTCCTGCACTGAAAGATGCTAGATGTTCTAAAAACGTGCAGTGGATCCTGAAGTTACTCTTCCTTCTGTGTTTTGAGAAGTTATTTTTACTTTTGCTTTATTTCGCTGCTGGAACAATACTTTTACTGTAGGACGGCTTTAGACTACACACTCTAAAAAGAGGGTTCTTCGAGGGTTCTTTAATAAGGGTAACAGTTCTATTTAGAGCCGTGAGTTCTACACGGAACCATGTCAGGGTTCTTTGCATGGTGAAATGATTCTTCAGACTGTTGGAGAACGTGTTGTATATGGTTCTATATAGAACTTGTTTGAAAATGGCTGTATATAGCACCAAAAAGGGTTCTGCTACTGTATAAGCTTGACATCATAACAATAGCAGAACCCTCAGAACCATATACAACTCCCAAAACCCCTCCTAGTACAACCGAAAGCCCTCCCAGTCAATCATACTACCGAGTGTGAATGCATGAGGCTAAAGTCTCATCAGGATACAATCCAGATACTGGACACAGGAAGTGACCAGGTGTAAACGGGCTCTTTGCTGTTCATGACGCACAGGGTTTGTTCATGTGGCGTTACTGATTAGGTGCGGCCGGTTTCTGGACGCCGGTTCATTCATGTTAATGTCAGATTTGAGTCACTGACCTACACAAATGTGAACCGTCCTGTTAGGAAGATCAGATCTGAGCAAAAATTACAAAATGAGAAATGAGGCTTGTGATGTAAACATAGCCTCAGTGTATTGTTCATACCCCTCTCTCTCTCTCTCTCTCTCTCTCTCTCTCTCTCTCTCTCTAGTAAAATTCAGGAGGCGTCTGTGTTTTTCAGTGATGGCGTGAAGCCTAACTACGTTTACAGCACTTTCAAACAGCAGATGGTCTAAAATGTGCCTGTCTGCATTATTCAGGACTCACTGCAAACAAAACAAGACCCTCCTTTTAAACTGCTGCTCTCTGACAGGAGGAAAGAGAAGAAATCTCACTTTTTCAGCCTTTAACAGAGAACAGATCAGCTCTCAGTCCTCAGAGGGGGGGTCGATGGGGGTTCAGATTAAAGGCTATGCCAGAACAATCAGCTTCTGTCTCTGGTCTTCTTAACTAACTAGAGCTGCAGCACTGCTCTGCCTCAGGGTGGCGCTGTAGCAGACTGGTTCACCCAGTTGGTCCTTCGTAGCCTAGAAACTGTAACTCTGCCCGGATTCCTCTGAAACACTTTACAATGAGCTGCAGCAGATCTGTAAATCTGAAAACTCGCCCAGTTTCCCAAGAGTTTGGAGTGAAGAGTGACTGTTCCTCATTTCTCACACTGAAGACAGAAGAGGAGACGAGGAAGATCTCAGTTACTGTGAGGAAGAGCGCAGAATCGCACTAGAACAGAGACTCTACAGAAGAGGAGACGAGGAAGATCTCAGTTACTGTGAGGAAGAGCGCAGAACCGCACTAGAACAGAGACTCTACAGAAGAGGAGACGAGGAAGATCTCAGTTACTGTGAGGAAGAGCGCAGAACCGCACTAGAACAGAGACTCTACAGAAGAGGAGACGAGGAAGATCTCAGTTACTGTGAGGAAGAGCGCAGAACCGCACTAGAACAGAGACTCTACAGAAGAAGGATTCTTGAACCAAACGTTGTGTTGCATTTGAAGCATCAGCACCGCTATGGAGAGTTAGCAGACAGAACACGGGACCCCCGAATAGCAGGGGGGATTTCACACACTGATTACAGCGAAGGCTAAACTGACCCACACAATCATGACTGGTAGAGGCACCGGGCAGTAAGCGAGCTTCAGATCCAAACCAAAGAATCCAGATAACTCAGTGTCAAAGAGGAGCAGAGATGACAGTCAGATGATAGAAGATAATAAGTCCAGGTAATCAGGTAAAAAACTGGAATGTAGATGATGGTAAAACAGTGCAAAATCTCAATAAAAAAAAATACATTTTTAGTTCAAAATCTTCTCAGAACTATCATAAAACAGTGTCTCAGTCATCAGGCAGTGAATTCATAACCATTTCATGTAGGAACTTTCTGTGAGGGAGCTTTTAGAGGTGGACGTCTGGTTCCTATCACCACCACTGTGAACAGTTTTCATTTTATACCAAACCCCCCTGAAAGGCTCTGTTTACATCTTAACAATGTAAATAAGCAGATATTTAGAAGAATTCAGGAACATCAGGAACATGAAATATGTTCTTGGAAAAGGATCAAGATGTTACTGTGTAGACACATAAGCTGCTGGCTGCCTTGTTTGTATCGACGTCTTGTTCCCATCACCACCCTTATTTACATCCGGACTAATTAAATATGCAGAAGTTTGGGAAAAGTCAGTGGAATTCTAGTTAAAAAACAAACCTAAAAAAGCCACCCGACAGCCGGCGTGTGAGGGTGCTCGCAGCGTGCAGCTCTCGGCCGATGTGTTTCGCGATGGTGATGAGGGTGACCGTGTGAGACGTTTACTTCTCTGCCCTGAACAACACGCACTCTTCACATCATTAAATCTGTATTAACTGTGGGCGAGAGGAGAACTCCGGCGCCCCCTGAGGGTGAGATATCTCCCGGTTGTCTGCCTCAGCGCGGCGGTGTCGTGCCCTCCGGCTGAGCGGAGCCACGAACGCCACAAAGCACTCCGCTCTGTTCGTTCAGCTGTGTTCATCAGGAGATGTGCAGAGTCAGCCTCGCCCTGGGCCACCGTTCACCGTGCTGAAGCCTGCCTCTTTAATTATGCGCCTCTGCTGCGGAACAGGAAGGGCGGAGCCACTGAGAGAGTTTATCAGTGACAGCAGACGGACCCTGTGGCTAGTCTGAGGTAAGCAGTCCTCTCTCTCTCAGGACCGGCCACGAAGGCATCTATGTAAACGAAGATGTCTGGTTTTGGTCTGCTGTGTTCCTCTCAGCCTCCATCTGGAGTTAAGAGTGAAGGAGGTTTTCTGAGGACAAACAAAGAAATATCGTCCCCTTTTCCCCGTTATGGCTTCGCTGTGGCTTCTTTCGGGGCTGCATCACTCTGCGGGTTCGTTTTTCTCCCAGATGTGTCACTTCAGATCAGAGTTTAGAGTGCATTTACAGCAGTAAGCACAGCATCTGATGTGCTTTTGGAGCTAATCTAGACTGTTTGAGCTTTATTAGTGGAGAGAGAACATTCCTGATGAACCATAACCACGCGAAGCAACCATACCGTCATGTGAAAAGTCTGAAACTCCTGTTTTGGTGGTTTTCAAATTGAAAAAAACACGTCCTGTACAGAGAAAGTGCATAAATATGGCATTTTTCTGCTCATTTTAGTATCTCTATTTTTGCATAGGCCATATTTTAGGTCCCCAGTGTGTAAATCCAGTAAAAAGACAGCACATTAGAATGTTCTGTAGATGTTCTCTGCAGACGAGACGTGGAATTATTTTCACAAATCAACAAATACATGGAATTTGACCGGGGCGCCCAGACTTTTGCACACGGCCGTACCTACACTAGATGTGGACATCATTGCACTTTGTGGGACTAATAAAGGATTATCTTATCTTATATATGAAGAAATCAGAGATGCAAATATGGTTTGAGGTAAATAGTCACACTGCGACTGTGAAGTCCTGTTATGTTCATTCTGATAAATATTTTATAGTTTATATAGTTTATTAGCCTCTGTAAGGTCTGCTAACACAGCGTATCAGCAGCTCAGCAGGCTGTTAGCAGGTCTGTAAAAAAACAGCCAGAATATTTATAAATATTATATAAACATGTTTATAAACGTGAGCGCTGTCGCTGATCACTGATGTTGGGATATTAAAAGCAGAGTAAGTAAACAGCGACACTCTCAGGTGGAGCTGTTTATTTAGCAGTTTTTATGTTGTGTCCATCCAAAAATGGACAGAAGAGAGAGAAGAAGGTCAGAGAAGTGGTTTATCTGAGCTGATCGGTCTCTGACTGGTTTGGCAATACAAACCAAACGAAACCAGATCTGTACAGTAAACTGTATTCATAACTAATCAGTGACTGTTTCAGTGGTCAGGACCCCCATGGACCCCCACAGAGCAGGTACTATTTGGGTGGTGGGTCATTCTCAGCACTGCAGTAACACTGACGTGGTGGTGGTGTGTTAGTGTGTGTTGTGCTGGTCTGAGTGGATCAGACACAGCAGTGCTGCTGGAGTTTTTAAACACCTCAGTGTCACTGCTGGACTGAGAATAGTCCACCAACCAAAAATATCCAGCCAACAGCGTCCTGTGGGCAGCGTCCTGTGACCACTGATGAAGGACTAGAGGATGACCAACACAAACTGTGCAGCAGCAGATGAGCTATCGTCTCTGACTTTACATCTACAAGGTGGACTGACAAGGTAGGAGTGTCTAATAGAGTGGACAGTGAGTGGACACAGTGCTTAAACATTCCAGCAGCACTGCTGTGTCTGATCCACTCGTACCAGCACAACACACACTAACACACCACCCAAATAGTACCTGCTCTGTGAGGGTCCATGGGGGTCCTGACCACTGAAGAACAGGGTAACAAAGAAACAGATGGACTACAGTCTGAAGCTGTAGAACTACAGAGTGAAACTATACGGTCAGTAGAGCTAAAAAAGTGGACAGAGTGTATATGTATATATAAGGTAGGTGGACAGTGAATGCAAACATTCAGCCTTTGTAATCGTATTTCCTCCTGCCGGCCTTCTCACCCAGCATCAGCGCATACCGCCACACATACCGCACACACACCGCCACACATACCGCCACACACACCGCCACACACACACACCGCATACACACCGCCACACATACCGCCACACACACCGCCACACACACACACCACACACACACCGCCACACACACCGCCACACACACACACCACACACACACCGCCACACACACCGCCACACATACCGCCACACACACCGCCACACATACCGCACACACACCGCCACACATACCGCCACACACACCGCCACACATACCGCCACACATACACACCGCACACATACCGCACACACACCGCCACACATACCGCCACACACACACACCGCACACATACCTCACACACACCACCACACACCGCCACACATACCTCACACACACCACCACACATACCGCCACACACACCGCCACACATACCGCACACACACATACCACACACACCGCCACACATACTGCACACCCACCGCCACACATACCGCACACACATACCGCGCACACATACCGCACACACATACCGCACACACACATACCACACACACCGCCACACATACTGTACACACACATACAACACACACCGCCACACATACTGCACACCCACCGCCACACATACCGCACACACATACCGCGCACACATACCACCACACATACCGCGCACACACACCGCCACACATACAGCACACCCACCGCCACACATACCGCACACACATACCGCGCACACATACCACCACACATACCGCGCACACACACCGCCACACATACAGCACACACACACCGCCACACATACAGTACACATACCGCACACACATACCGCCACACACATACCGCCACACATACCGCACACTCAATAACTCAAGCAGCTGAGGGAACAATCAATACTGTCATCCCTCTCTCTGTCTCCCTCTCTCTGTCTCCCTCTCTCTGTCTCTCTCTCTCTGTCTCTCTCTCCTTTTCTACTGCAGAATATGATCCACTCTGACCTTCATGCGTCCACTGGCAGTCAGCATTCATTCCACTCAGCTAATTATTGTGCAGATGATGGTGAAGCTCTGAGTAATAAGGAAGACATCAAACCCCAACAGGAAGTCAGAGACAGACAGACAGACAGACAGACAGATGTGCAGGATGGACAGAGCATTACCTCAGACACTCGTTTACTTAGCCTGCTTTATTCAACTTAGACAACAGAGAGAGTGAGAGTGTGTGTGAGAGAGAGACAGAGAGAGAGAGAAAACAGAATAAACAGAATAAAGTAAAGGAGACAAAGAATTTACTCATTCATTCACCCATTCATTCATTCATTCATTCCCAAAAGAAGTGTGATTCACTCATTCATTCAGTCAGCACAGTAGTAAAGGTGATGAAGGAATTCATTCAGTTCCAGGGGCAGTGAGGAAACTAAGTGCATGACTCCCCCTAGTGGGCTCAGAGTGAACTGAATGCCTGACATAACAGAAGATCTTCATTAGAGCTTCTCACAGTTCAGATCTACTGTAACCTGAAACATCAGACTTCAGGACTCAGCTGTTCAGAGATTCTGAGACAGTGACACTCCAGGAAGAGGAAGACCAAAAGTTGTAGACGGACAAACACTCTGATTTGTTTACAGAAGGCGAAAGAGCTGAAAGAGTCTGAAGATGAGTCAGTGTTTGAGCGGAGAGGACAGGAAGGAGAGCAGTGATGATTTATGCAGATTAAAGGTGATGTAGTCTGTGTATAAACGCTGTTTGATCATTACAGAGTAAAGCTGTAATAACAGTGATGTGCAGGTCTGTAGACACACAGGTGCGTCTGCACACTGACTGATCCTACAATCTCACAGCTCTGAGGCCTCAAATCTCCACAAGGTCACTTTCTTGACCTCCAGCTGTGTCTTCTAGGCAGCCGCAGCACCAGGAGGTGCTGAAATCGTTCAGTTCCCTGTTAGAAACCCTGAAAATGTTGACTGGCCTTTTCATACAAGTGATATACATTTAATTAGTTCATAAATCTGTTCCACCTCCCACAAGATATGCGGACACATGCATAATTAATGTGTACACACACACACACACACACACACACACACACACACACACACACACGAAAAGCACACAGTAGACTGATACAGGATCAGTCCTGCTCTAGAGTTCTCATCAGAACATTAACTGACACACTAAGGGTGTTCTCACACCTGTCCTGAATACCTGAGTCCGCACCCAGGACTGAGGTTGTTTTGGGGGAGGAGCTCATTATAGTTGATTTGCTTTCACACACAAGAATTCCATCTGTGGATCAGTTGCACAGTTCCGTACGTCACTCCTCTGTGTGCAGGTTTGCAGAGTGGTCAGGACTGGCTTCATCTGTCTGCTGCTTTTTTAAACACAGTCAAGAGGTGAAGAGCAGCGTGTTAAATAGAGTAAAGCAATCACTAAATTATGTGTGTAAACAATATAAAATGATAAAGGTAAACGGTTAGTCAGGCTAATGAAGTCATTCTAAGAAGCTGTGAAGCAGCCGATCACAACACACAGATTCTCGTAGGCTGAGCCCGATTCAGGCCTGATTCACACATCTGTGTGGCGAGAGCAGCGCAGAAAGTCCTGTTTTTCATTTCGGCGCCAATGTTAACTGGTCAGTGCTTTCACACAGGCTGCGGTGTGTGGAGAACAGACTGGGCACCATCTTTTTTGTGCATCAATGAAAGTTTAACAAAACCATATAAACTTAATGTTGGCTCTCTCACCAGATCACGAGTTTGATCCCCGGTGATGCTACAGCCGTCTTTGGCCGGGAGTCCAAGAGAGCACAGTTGTCCTCGCTCTCTCTGGGTGGGCAGGATGCCCCCCGTCTCCCCCATCACTCAGCGCGATGCTACCCAGCGCAGGCGTCTGTTAGCTGATGTAACAGATCTGGCGGTCAGCGTGTCCTCCGAGCGCGTTCGGTTGTACAGTGACGCTGCGTTAGTGGCAGTTTGAAAAGATGCAGTGGAGCTTCACAGAACTCAGAGGAAGCCTGTGGTTGACTTCACCCTCCTAGGGCTGATGGTATCGTGTGACTGGGGGAGACTAACTAGTGGGTGGAACTGGATACAACTAGATTAGGGAGAAAATTGGAGAAAAAAAAAAATCCCGGTAATTCCTGCTCACAGTGAGCCTGATGACCAGTTACTCAGAGTGAGCCTGATGACCACGACTGACCTGTTATTTCAGCAGAGAATCCTGTGTTTGTGAACAGACTGTGTCAGATATCACATGTCAGTTCGCCTTGACGGACCTGTGCGGGCGGGAGCGGGACAAATTATTCCGATTTTCTGTGGTAGCGGGATAAAATGGATCCGGAAAAACACCCTAAAACACTGATCTGAATCAGTCACTGAATATATAATCACTACACTTTGACTGTCTCAGGGGATTATTTTGGGTTTAAACATGGTTCAGCTCTTATTCTTTCCAAAAGACAGCAAAAACGTTCAGAACAGCTAAAATACCAACTGCTCCCACTTTGAGTCGGCTTCATCATCAGTTACAGCACGAGAGTTTATCGCCACCGCCTGGTCGTCTTTAGAGCTTTTTTCTATTGCTTGTAATTTATATTCTAATTTATTATTTATCATGAATCACCTTAACTACCCATTTTTATTATTGTCTCATTAAACTGGGTGTTTTAGTCTCTAAATCATTTCAATATTGTACATTTTTTCTTGAGAGTGAAAATATAAGCAAAAAACTCATTCTGGTCTCCAAACGTTGGAGCAACATTTTCCGTTCTCCTTCCGTTTCCTTTTGCTTGTAAAACACTATGAATTGCAATTTAAATAGTTTGAAAGGTGTTTTTTAATTGGTTTAATTGATTCATTGATCAGATATGCACTTGAATTTTGTAAACTTCATTTTGAATCTTCATACCGAACAACTAGTCACCCCTCTCAACCCTTTCCAAGTAATTTTGGACCCTTTCTGTTGGTCCATCATGAAATTTTAACACAATGTAAAGAGTAACTGCAGTTTTCAAAATCTGAACTCATTAAACACACTTATGTTTCTATCAGAGACACAGTAAAAATACCATTACTGACTCTCTAATGGGCCAATCTGGCATCAGTTGCCCGTTTTAATAAACAAATCTAATAAAGTCCTGCATTGAAAGTAGGAGGCGACCAGCTGTTCAGCACAGTGGGTCATGCATAATTACGCTACAGCATTTTAACATAGAACTGCAACACAGATCAGCCAAAATCGAAGATCACACAACTCTGCAGCCCAAACAATGTAATATCATAACATAGTGATCATAGTTATGACTGTGATTAGGCTGATGAACAGTGTAACAGCATAAAAATCAATACAATATTAAGATGAACTGGTAAGTGAGGTGTGTATACAGTAGAGCTGAGTGGGCGGGGCTGGAGCTGGTGTGAGCCAATCACAAAAGAAAGAAAAAGCACTGAGTTCAGTTCATCTCTTTGTCTGAGCCCGAATATAGCAGGAAGGTCATCACTCGTCAGCACGGACGCTCGCTGAGGACATTTCAGAAGGACAGAACTTTAAAACGGTCTTTTATCTTCCTGGTTTGGGCCGAAGTTCAGCAGCAAATAACATCAGAACCATGTGATCAGAGTCAAATGTCACAAAAATTTACTGCAAAAACAGCAAAAATGCAGCATTTATAAAGAAGCAGTGGCTTTAGACTGAACTCTGAGAGAGAGAGGGAGAGAGAGAGAGAGAGGGAGAGAGAGAGGGAGAGAGAGAGAGAGGGAGGAGAGAGAGAGAGAGAGGGAGAGAGAGAGAGAGAGAGAGAGAGAGGGGGGGGGAGAGAGAGAGAGAGAGAGAGAGAGGGGGGGGGAGAGAGAGAGAGAGAGAGAGAGAGAGAGGGAGAGGGAGAGCGAGAGAGAGAGAGAAGGACAACGTTACTGTGAATGTCTACTCCACCTGTAATAGTTGTGTAGTTTTAATTAGCAAAAACAGTCATAATTCATTTTAACAAACATATTCCGACCTCTCTCCATCCCTTACAGTTAAACAGGCTGTTTATATGGACACGTATGAACTGAAGATAAGAACAGAACATTTGGAAACTTCTATATTATAGATTCTATATTATAGATTGTGATTGTAGATGTGTGATGGAAATGTGGCCAAAACATAATATTACAATACTTCAAGCCGTTGCTGCATGACATGGTTTTTCTAAGGTTTGATAAGTTGGAACAGATGAAAAAAGATCCAGTAGTGCTACATAAAAAAATACAATCAAAAACTATAAATATAGTTTAATCCAAAATGATTTCTTTATTCTATATTTACATTTACGGTATTTGGCAGATGTTTTACACAGGTAGGTGAAGGCAGTGTTAGGAGTCTTGCTCAAGGACTCTTATTGGTATAGTGTAGAGTGTTTACCCAGGCAGGGACTGAACCCCCAGTCTACAGTGTAGAAGGCAGAGGTGTCACCCACTACACTATATTTATTCAGAAATTAATGTATCACATGGGCTCAGGAATATTTCTGAAAATACTTTAACACAGTTCATCTCTGCATCTACAAGAGCAAGTTAAGACTCCAGAAACGCCGCCGAATTCTCTGGGCTAAAGCTCATCTGAGGCGGATCAGTCAGGAGGAGAAATCATTCAGTCAAATGTTTCTAATTGGGTTACAAACAGTCTGTTGGTCCACATCAAGGAAACTTTGTTTTCTGTAGCTTTAAAAAAAATATATGTGCCAGGAGATAAAAGAACTTTTAAAGTAACTTCTCCAGTGTGTTGGCACAGCGCAGCTCTTCTGACGTAATAGATCAGAAAAATGCTGAAATGTTTTTTATTACCAGCGAGTGGTAGAGTGAGTACTGATGATGATGATGATGATGACGACGACGACATGATTAACAACACGCTCTCTGCATTTCTGACAGAGCCAAGATGTCCCTGAAAGTCCAGACCAGCAACATCACCAATAAAAACGACCCCAAATCCCTCAACTCGCGCGTGTTTATCGGGAACCTGAACACAGCCGTCGTGGCCAAGAGCGACGTCGAGACCATCTTCTCCAAATACGGACGCGTGTTGGGCTGCTCCGTCCACAAAGGATACGCCTTCGTTCAGTATGCTAATGAGAGACACGCCCGTGGGGCCGTCATCGGAGAGAAC